>NW_027279414.1:0-249291 GCF_046629955.1 Centroberyx affinis | reverse complement strand
CAATTCCTTTAAAAAACTGTTAAAGCGCAGCCACAATTTAATAAAATAAAAGACATTTAAAATTTTAAATAGTACAGTAACAGTATAAATTTAGTATATAAGTATGGATTTCCGGGAAAACGGACGTTTTATCCGGGTGAAACTACTTTAAAGGTGATTTTTTTTCGGGGCTAATAAATGACGTGATATCGCATCGGTAGACTCGCGTACTCTCCGATACCCGATCCAGCATTTTAGGCTGTATCGGAGGCATTTCCCATACTGGTATCGGTATCGGAACGACTCCACTTCTCAACACAATCAAAAATCGCAAAAAAAATCCCTGGACTGGATAGCCTGCTTTGTCCTCCTTTGTATGTAACAGCGTTGTTCGCTCAAGTGTACACTCTGCTGAAAAGGTTCACCATTTGAATGGGGATGTTACCTGTCCTTCTTCACATTCCAAAACATTTCTCAGGTTCAAGTGTCTGCACTTGTTCAGTTAAAAGCGGGGAGTTGGCCTCACCCGGTGCTCCAAACACCACACTCTCTCCACAGCGGTCATTGCCTGCAGCCCCTACAGCCCAGAGGAATCATGGAGGATGTTTTGAAGATGGCAGGAGGGTTGTTCAGCCGGATCCACGCTGCTGTCCGACGGCCAATCCCAGCTACCTGATTACTAGCCGCCGCGCCAAGAGTGCTGTCGTATCTCTAGGGATTTGGCTGCTTATGTTCAGTGTTACTCATACGTTCCCGCCGGCAGCCAATTTTTCGAAAAAAAAAAGGGGTAACGGACAACAAACAAGTTAACTGAGGCAACCGGGGTCTCCGTCTGCCAACATTTCCTCGGTCATAGGAAATCAATGGGCTTACCAAAGACATTCAGGTAACACTTTATAATAACTGCACGCTATGAAGCATTGTACTTAATTCATCATTTATAAAGCATTGTTCCTACATTAGTACACATTAGTAAGTCATTCATAAACACAGTTCTAAATGTTTTATTCTTGATTAATAAGCTAATCTATAATGTGTTTAGTGATTGTATTTTCATACTTTATAAATGATGGATTCACCATTTCTAAATTAAGTATTATATCAATTACAAACCAGTTATTTAGGAGTTGTTAATGGTTCATAAGATCATTTAGAAAGTGTAAGTTAATGATTGACAAACTATTTAGATGTACATTTATGATAGATGTTTTATAAACACTTATTAATACTGCAATTCATGATTAATTCAGGTAGTTAGAAAGCATTTACTAGTTGTTAGTTAAGTATTTTGTGTGACCTCATCTAAAGTGAGGACTATCTATGCCTTACAAAGCATTTACAAATGAGACTGAAAGACTGGCAATACCTGAAGGACCATTCAGCAGCACCTCAAGACTCACAAAGTGGTCATTGGGTGCTTTAAGTTAACTAATGAAATTCCTGAGGTATAGGCAGATATAATACATTACAAGATGGTTATAAGTCACTGTAAGTGGTCATTGTTTGCTTTAAGTAAAGTGAAAAAAAATATAATTAAATCTGAGATTAAACTCAGAATTCTGAGATTAAACTCAGAACTCTGACTTTATTCTCAGAACTCTGACTTTAAACTCAGAACTCAAATAAATGTTTCACATGTGGCCCTAATCCTCTTCCATACATATATCCACATGCATAAATGCATACATATATGCCTGCATATCAATTTGAGAGAAAAAATAAATAGATAAATAAATAAAATTAAAAAAAAAAAAAAAAAAAAAGGGGGGGGGGGGGGGTTGTACAGTCTCACTTGGTAAATGTCAAATTTACAAAGTTAGGATATCAGGTCTTGATTCCAAAAATGTAAGAAATGAATCCCATATTTTATGAAAAATATGACTTTTTTTGTTTGATTGTGTAAGTAAGCCTTTCAATCGCTATGCAAGAAGAAAGCTCATTAATCCAACGGTTCAAAGATGGACAGCAAACACTTAACCAGCTTACTTTCATGAGTTCTTAGGGCCAGTGCTTCTGGAATAAGACCAAGAATACAAATCTGTGGGCGTACAGGGATTTCTTTGTGAATGATGAATGGAAATCGTGTCGATTATTCCTTTCCAAAAGTCTCGTATGTGCTTACACTTCCATATGCATCGAAATAGGGCTCCTTTCTCTGTTCTACATTTTACACAACTCTCTGGGATATTAGGATTGAATTTATCGCCAGTTAATTTGACTAGAAACCGACAAAATCAGAGTGATAGAATTAGACGTGACACGGCTGTGTGTTATTCAGACATACCAGTGTGTTCACCAGTCCGATCAGAACCGAGTATTCACCAAGGCTAATGCAATAAGCATGGTGACAGACTCATCACTTTGGATGGAGTGCTGTTCAGCCGCACGTATTGTGGTCTCTCTCGGGCAGATAATCGCGGGTCCAGCCTGTTGTCAAGGATGCCACTGTGTTTGGATGAGAGCCGATCGGGTCTGGATAGCACTGAAAACGCACTCGAGAGACAAAACGACTGAGCTGGCAGCGTTCTCCGAGCCGGGGGTGGGGGGTGGGGGGTGGGGTGGGGGGGGGCACAGCATTATAGATAAACACAAAGGACGGCAGCCTCCACCCCGATCTTAGCTTGATGGCAGACCTCCAAGAGGGTCCGAGTGCTTACCAGCTGCTCAAAGGGGCTTCATCAAGTAAGCGCTACAAGCCTAGAATCATGTATAGTCACAGGACAGGCCTATATGTCCTTTAACATTATCCTTTTATCTGCTGGATCCTGTTTTAAAGGAATAGTTCACCCACAAAAATGAAAATTCTGTTTCATTTGGCGTGAGGGTGAGTAGATGATGACAGAATTTTCATTTTTTGGGGTGAACTATTCCTTTAAGGGGCGACTTCCATTGACCTCTATGAACGGGTTTCTATGAACAGGTTCACGCTGACCTAGGGCAGGTGACTCAGCTGCAGGAATACAATCTAATATTTTATTCCCCCCCCCCCCCCCCCCCTGACTTTTCATTGTATGTGCCCTATGGCGAAATGATGCAAGTATGTTCATTTATATTCCAATTACTCTCTGTCTTAGTGTCAGTCATTTGACGTTTAAGCCATTTACCCAAATTAAGCATTATCTGTAAATGAAATAAACAACAAATATGTATTACAGATGTAGATTGAATTGATTTTCTTTGGCGGAGGAAAGCTAAGGTCTGTGTGTTCTACTAATCTAGTTCTACTACTAGTTCAACTCCCTCAGAGTGTCAGACACTCTGAGTCAATAGACTGGCTCTTGGACTTTTCACCCCTGTCAGCAGTTTTATAACCCCATAATTTACAGTATAATTTATATTTTAAACTGTGCAATACTGATTCTAGTAATAATTTTGTGCAATAATTCAACTGTGCAATAATTATTTAATTATTTAATCATTTACACTGCTGTATATATTGTAGTATGATGCATATATTTGTACATAATTCTTATTTCTATATCATTATTATTATTGTTATATATTGTAGTATAATGCACATATTTTACATACAGTACTGTGCAAAAGTCTTAGGCACCCTAGATTTTTTATATACATTTCTTAGAAGTCTTAGATGTTTATTTGTTTTCTGCATTAGTGTGCCAGTAGACTGCTGTTTATTGGAAATTTTTGATATTCAGAAATTTTTCATTTCATTCGTTTTGAAAGCATCTTCGCTTTACGGATATCTTTGACATAAGACTTTTGCACAGTAGCTGTATTTCTTATTTTCTTATTTCTATTTTTCTAATAATTTCTCTATGCTTATGTATAGTTCTCTTCTAGAATGTGAGCAACCGCAACGTAACCCAATTTCCCCTCGGGGGATCAATAAAGTATTTCTGATTCTGATTCTGATGCTAATCATTCTGAGTGCGGTGCTTTAGCAGTTTCTGTATTGTACTGCTCCACCCCCCCACCCCCCCCACCCCCCCTCACACACGCCCATTATGTACTACATACACCAAATTGGTATGTAAAGTATGTAATCAGCTAAGGGTTAGCCATTAAGTGAGCCGCTAGGTTGGCAGACTGGATGCAATTTCCATAGGTGTAATGTGATATATGAGAATAAGCGCATACTTTGTTCTCTCCCCTTCCTTTCATCTCGCCAAACCCCAATTTGTAAGTGTCATTATGCGGTTATGTAACAACGCTCAGTTCACTGCTAAGCACTGGAAAAGGATGCAATAAGTTTTGTGTTGCCAGATAATGCCTGCCAGCCACGCACTGCTGCCAGCACAGCAACTTTTCACATCCAACTTTATTCCTCAAAAACGACTGGGCGACAAAGTTAATGTGTTCGCGAATCTGTACGGCTGATGCAGATTTTGCGCTATACTTGCTTGTCTAACGCGAAGAGGTCTGATGGTAGTGCAGTGGTTCTCAACGTGGGGTCCGGGGACCACCAGGGGTCCTTGAGGGGGTTCCAGGGGGTCCCCAGCAAATTGAGGAATTGTTAAACTTCACCATTATTTCATTTACAAGAAGTTAACACAATTAGAGAATGTGGAAGATTGACTGTTTTGATCATAGTTTCTCTGTTATCTCTCTACCTACAATACAGATATATGGAATTCTGGACAAAATCATATCTAGCAATAAAAATAGTCTCAGATTTGGGTTTGAGAGACAGAATCTCATTAAATGGGGGTCCGTGGCCCTAATGTGGACTAAATTAGGGGTCCTCGGTATGAAAAAGGTCGAGAATCACTGTTATAGTAGATCTGGAGGGCGTTCAGCTCCACTGTTGAACACTAGCTGAAGTCCCCCCCACCACCCTCTCCCCCTCAAACCTTCAACAGGTATCTTCCAGGCTGAAAAACAGCTCCGTCAGCGTCTATAAACCCCCCTGTCTTTCGGCACCATTTTCAAAAAGCATAATAATGTAATATAACAATACTTTTCTCATTTTACAGGGTTTTTTTTTTCAATTGCTAACACACTAAAATGACACATAAAGCACAATTATTGAAACTGACACTCAGGGAGCAAAACCTCAGCTCAAGTCTCCAAAAGTCTAAACACATTTTCTGCTTTGCACCCAATTTGCAATTCAACATGGCACTTTTTTGCAACACACTGCACACGGTTCTCTACATAAGACAACGGAATCTGACAGTATATTTTTGTTTCTGCACATATTTCTGTAGACTTGAACAATCTCTCTGCAGAACTCTCTACATACAGAACTATTATTATGACAAAGCCCACTAAAGATGAAAGTGTTTTTGATTGAGCACAACAGTGTGTTGGTTGGACAAACATCTGGTAATATGAATGAAGATGTGTGCCATTCAGTGCAAAAGTTTGATTTTGTTTATGTAGTTTTGAATGCAGTGCTTCATTGTGCAGGATATATGAGGTGTTTTCGCACTTTGGGTGTTTTGGTTTTGTGAATTAAGTGTTTTGAGAAAATGAGCCCTGTTTTCAAAATCGTGCTTAAGCAATCGTAAAAAACTGTAAATTTTAGTTGCATTGTTACAATAGCCTGTTTCACATTTATAAAATTAATAAAGTGCAAAAAAACAAATATGATTGTGAGCCTCCAAGTTGCAGTAAAAAGCTCTTTCCTTTTAATGACGATTCGCCAAATTAGAAAATTGACAACTGATTCCGGCACTGATTCTCTGGTCTGCAGTGAGACAGACTTGAATATACTTGTTTTTACTCCATTAAATCTATCTGAACCCAGCGGTTACTAGTTCATCTGAAGAAAAGGTTTTTTGCAAAAATAAGCTGTGCAATAATGCACTTTTGACCCACATCTTAAGTGGAAGCAGAGGCAGCATAACCCTTTAGAGGTTAATGCAATCGGCAACTGAATGCTCTCAAACACTGAAATAAAAAAAAACCCTGCAATGTAGAATGAGTACTTTTGAATTCTTTTTTTTTTTTTTTTTTTTTTTTTTTATTGGTGCAAAAACAAAACAGTAGTGACTTTACAGATACAACAATGATTGAAACGGGGATAACAAGAGCAGACAATGAATAAACAACAACAACAGGGTGACATACAGCACTTGACATGGTACATATATAAAACAAAACAAAATACAACAAAACAAACAAAGATGAAATAGTCATAATAATTATGATGATAGTGACATCATGCAGTTACTGCAATTTAAATTTGTGTTTTAGGAAAGATCTATTATAGAACGCATGTTTATGTGTATGATTGTGTGTATGGGAGAGAAGAGAAAAAAAAAATAATGATAATACATATATTGAAGAATGAATAATAAATAGGGGTAATAACAAGGGAAGAATGAAAAGTAAATAAATAAATAAATACATAAATGGTTTGTAATTGATATTTAGAAGTGTCCGCTACTTTTGAATTCAAGGTACAACGGAACTGATAAGCTTCAAGTAAAAAATGAAGTAAGGATAAGGTATGACATATCCAGAAGTATGAAATGTTAAAAAGTAAGCCTTAAATCAGTGTATCCATTTATATTTACCCATCATTTATTTTTATCATCATAACAAGCCCATTTAACCAGGAAAGAGCCAAACTCTATAAATATAAATGAAGCTCTTTCTTTCATCACTTTAGGTTGTCAATCAAACATTTTATTCCTTGCATGTACTAAATCTTGACTCTTTTTGTGTAATCGTGTGTCCTTTTTTTCCTACAGACATATCCCGCCCTCAGTGGAGGGATTAAGCTTTTAAAACATGATCCATCCATGATCCAGTGTTGTGCTCCTAAGATGCCATGTGCCATTTATTCCCCCATTTCAACCTCTGCAGTATATTGGAAACTATCAGCCCGTCTTCCACTGCATGATTCCCCAGAGACTGCTTGCTAGAAGGCATTTGTTTTTGCATTTAGGTGCAATTCTAATTTTCACTCGTCACTATTCCATTGTTTACAAGTTGCTACTAATACTATTTTCACAACCTAAACATTTTTATTACTAGACATGTTTCCCCAATTATCTCCGGCTCCAGCAAAGTTCCTCTATAGTGAATGTCTGTAACTGTTATGAAAAAAAAAAAAAATTCATTCAATTTCCCCCATAGTCGTATAATTCTTGTACATTTCTGCCTCGCTTGACTGAAGCCACACAGTATAGACCAGCTTCATGAATATGCATGTTGTGGTGCTGTAGCCATCTGTTCTAAACATTATGAATCATCATACTATAAAGCGAGGAATCTCTGTCTGTATGTGTGTCCTTTGCATATTTCGAGAACCGTTCGTCCGATCTACTTCACACTTGGCGGGTGTGTTGCTGGGGACCCAAGGACATGGAGTGTTGGATTATTTATTTTTTTTTTAATTAATGTTTTATTAATGTTTCTGGTCAGACATTTACATTGAGATAACAGTTACATTATTACAATTACACGAATGACATATGTCTTCTTACAGGGTCTGTCCGGTCTTTTTTTTTTTTTAACAACTAAAAGAAAAAAGTCTGCCGTCCAGCAATAACATTCAAATCTAGCCAGACAAACAACACAGAGCGTCAAAATGAAGACAAAAAAAAAACAAAAACACAACACCCTAGGAAATCTACATAGCATAAAAAGCACGTACCTGGTCCAAATATAAATTATGCTAAGGTAGGTAGCATCAAACTTTTATATCCAACAGTTGGGCAAGGAATGGGCCCCATACTTCATTAAACAGCTCTTCCCTTCCAGCCACTCTATAAGTAACCCGCTCATAACTTGCCATTGTACTTAATACCTCTATCCATTCTTTAAAAGTGGATAAGGTGGAAGATTTCCAGTGGTAGAGTTATCCTACATCCTGTTATCACAGCTAAGTGACACCATGATTTCTGGCGTTTTGACATTTCAACCTTGCCTGGTAGTAATCCCAAGAGACATATTGTGGGATTTTTGATCAAGTGTATTCCAAACATCTTATTCAAGAAAGAAATGATGTCATCCCACATGTTGTCTGTTTTGTCACAATCGTATAACGTATGCACCGGAGTTCCCACCTTTCTATTACATCTCCAACATGTATCACTGTTTCTAAGTTTAAGCCTTGCTAATTTGGAAGGAGTCCAGTAGGATCTATTTAATATCTTGGGTTTTAATATCACGTGAATAACAATACCATGATGCAAAGAGTTTTTTCCAGTTATCTTCTGAAAACTCCTGATCCAGGTCCCTTTCCCAGCATCATTTTAGACCATCCAATTTTGGCAATTGTGTACTTCTAATAGCGACACGTTCAATATTAATAAACTTTGAATAAACAAGCGAACAGCGCTCTGTGCAGCAGCGGGGCTCAAAGCAAAATGTCATTGCACTAGTGACATTTAATGTTAATACCAGTTCACTAAAATAGTGTTCTATTCACGCAGAACACTATTTTGACAAAAGTGAACCTGCCACTCTATGTTAGTCAATAGCTGACAGAATTTGGCTCTGAGTGTTTTTTCAACAAAAGAAAAAAATGGCCTTCATGATTAATAATTTCAGAATCCAAAGAGTGGTTTCTTCTTTCAGTTCTAGACGAGTGCCTTTTCAAATGGCCGTGTATGAAAAACTTTTTGTGAATATTTTTATTGATTTTCCAAGTTTTCATCCCACAGGATAAAAGTAAAAGTTACAAAACATGTATATTTGACTTCAGTTCACCTACTCATACCCCAAATACAAAGAAGCACTATTCATCAAATATGATGACAAATTGACTGAAATCAAGGAGTTCCTGTACAGAGTCATAAAAATCCAGAAAGGGCCTCCATGTCTTAACAAAGGTTTGAAAGGAGCCTTTGAGAGTGTATTTAATTTTTTTCTTTTCTTTCTTTTTCGCTTTAAGAAATACATAACATCTTTGACCCAATGAGAGGAGGACGGAGGGACGCGCTGCTTCCATTTTAAGAGGATCAAACGTCTCGCAAGGAGTGCAGCGAAAGCTATGAGCGCATAGGCTTTATTTGGTAGGAGAGCGCGGGATTCCTTTGATGTTAAACCAAAGAGGGCACAGGCTGGGTCAGGGTCAAATTGGATTTCAAACATCTCACTAAAAGCTTTAAATATACTTATCCAGAAGGTGGAGAGATTCGGACATAGCCAGAACATGTGCGTTAAGTCTGCTGGCTGGCCTCTACATGGAGGGCATGACGGATCAGTGTTCGGATAAAACCGTCTATGAAAATTTGAGGCTGCAGTACGTCAGCCACTGTGCCAAATTGGCAGAAAGGTTTGGATATGGGGCTAGCGAATTCATATGCATATTAGTGCATGACGCCATCTGGAGACTTCTAGCAACTTTTTGGGCAGCCAATAGCTACTTTCCCCGGGAAAGTTGGTAACAACGCATCCATGGCAGCTAGCTAACGTTAGCATAAAATGCAACATGGGTAGTAGTTTAGCCAAGCTCAGCAAGCATGATAGCTCGCAAAACGAAACACGTTTAGCTCTATCTAAGCCTATGTATCTGTAAGTATCAAAAGCAAAATGACAGACAGAATAGTCACAGCCAAAAGATACGTGATAGTATTTTAAGCTACTATGTAACTGTGTGGTAGTTGCTGTCAGCTAGCAATGCTAACGTAAAGAGTTGTCAAATATGTGGGTAAAGCTGCAACAATTAATCGATTAGTTGTCAACTATTAAATTAATCGCCAACTATTTTGATAATCGATTAATCGGTTTGAGTAATTTTTAAAAAAAATAAGTCAAAATTCTCTGATTCCAGCTTCTTAAATGTGAATATTTTCTGGTTTCTTTACTCCTCTATGACAGTAAACTGAATATCTTTGGGTTGTGGACAAAACAAGACATTTGAGGACGTCATCTTGGGCTTTGGGAAACACTGATCCACATTTTTCACCATTTTCTGACATTTTATAGAACAAACAACTAATCGATTAATCGAGAAAATAATCGACAGATTAATCGACAATGAAAATAATCGTTAGTTGCAGCCCTAATGCGGGTAAAACAATAAAAGGCAGTAAGGAACATAATTGAATGCGCTTACATTATACTTAAATTGGAAAAACGATGACAAATCTCAGAAACCAGTGAAATGTAGTTTCAGCTGGTGTTTGTATCCCCTAAAAAAATGTGTTTCTCTTCTCGCCGGTGTGTTTGTGTTTTGCCACTGCACAAGGAAATCATCACGGGGGACACGCAATTAATAACTCCTAGACTCATTGCTAATAATTGTTTTTAAAATGTTTTTGAAAAGCCAGCGATAGGAAAACAAAAATTGTAACGATTTTGTTCTTTTCTTAATTCCCTGACGTGAAATGTGAAGTGGGCCAAGGGAAACACATTTTTTTTTTAGAAAATAGTTTTGGCACAACATCGGTCCATCGGTGACTAAAGAGTTGCAACAACATGGACAGGTTTCTGGCACAGCTTACAATTGATGCAAATAAAGTCACATTTTCCCAATAGAGAAGAGTAAGCTAGCTAATTAGAGCAGGGATCCAACAGAAACATCAAACAAGTAAAGAGGTAATATATCCCCATGCTAAATACTGGAATAATAATACAGCTTTGTCATTTGCTTGTTTGCCTTGAGAATGAGGCTTTTCAGCATTCTGAGCTGAAATGTGTTGAGACTAGGGCTGGGCAATATATCGATATTATATCGATATCGTGATATGAGACTAGATATCGTCTTAGATTTTGGATATGGTAATATCGTGATATGGCATAAGTGTCTTTTCCTGGTTTTAAAGGCTGCATTACAGTAAAGTGATGTCATTTTCTGAACTTACCAGACTGTTCTAACTGTTCTATTATTTGCCTTTACCCACTTAGTCATTATATCCACATTACTGATGATTATTTATCAAAAATCTCATTGTGCAAATATTTCGCGAAAGCACCAATAGTCATCCCTACAATATTGTGGCAATATCGATATCGAGGTATTTGGTCAAAAATATCGTGATATTTGATTTTGTCCATATCGCCCAGCCCTAGTTGAGACGCTGGTCACTCGCTCAGAGCAGCATCCTCCATTGTTAAGCAGTTGAAAATACCAATAGGTAGGATGGGGGGTGGGTGGGGTGGGGGTATTGATCAATGACCCTATCAACCCTCCCGCGATGTTACTTATTGCACCCTTAAATTCAGTCCACTGAAGCCATGAAGCATCTCCTGTCACACACAAAGCAGATAATCCAAGTTCACAGATCTTCATCTTTCCAGCCAGAGGACCCTTATATTTGACAGTAGGCGAAGGAAGGCCTGGGCACTGGACGCATTGCAGCTAAATTAACCAGCAGGGTTTATCCCATTTTAATATGGAGATGCCAGCCCCTGAAAATTTTTACATAATACATCCCATCCCTTGGCGGCACTGGCAAGAGGCCAGATCACGCAGCGGCTGGCTGAGGGGAAAGAGCTGTGCCCGGCGAGCTGCAGCCAAATCCAGGATAAGCTGCGTTTTTCCTCCCGAGGCTACGCGTAGTGCTGGGTGCTGGGTGGGTGAGTGGGTGAGTGGGTGCTGGCCGAGGGAGTGGGTGCTGGCTGAAAAAGGGGGGGGGGCGGTGGGGGGTGACTCATCAAAGTGGAGGAACATCTGGTGGAGGTGGAGGTTCTCTACTGTGCTGCTGGCCCATCTGGGTGCTGTTGGGGGGATAGGAAGAGGGAGGGGGGGAGGGGGTGGGTGCCGAGAGACAGGGAGCGGGCTCACCCACTGGGCTGTGCTCCTTCTGGCGTGGCATGGCTTTTAGCTGAGAGACGACCGACCGTGTCTAAAAGTCAAGTGTCGGCGCACGCATGTGAAAATAGTGCGAGTGAGTGCAACAGGTTGATGGAATGTGATATGTGATATGCGAACGGGCAATTGCATGGATTTCTTTTTTTTTTTTTTTTTTTTGGTGTGTTTGCCCTGCAGCATCTGATGCTCATCTTCAACCTAAATGTCAAATCAAGGGAAGCATAGGCGTCGATTTTAGAGCGGAGACAGGGGGAGGATGAATTGATCACTTTTCTCATGTGAAGAAATGATCTTTGATGATCTTTTTCTTTCAATCTTGCTGATGAACCAGGGGGGGGAAACGGAGTTGCATTGAAGCCGCTATGCCACTGTGCCCATGCAGTAGTATGTCATGTGTGATTTTGATCCAGAGTGTGTGTGTGTGTGTGTGTGTGCCCCCCCCCCCACCCCCCCTAAATTGAAATGCAACCTAACGCCCTGGCAAAGGTTTTTATTTACTGGAGGGAGGAATAATAATCTGCCTCTCCGAGTGTTGTGTCATAGGAGGCTGCAAATAATCCCGTTTTTTTTTTTTCTGAGCATGTAGGTTACAGATGTTGAGACTCTCTCTCTCTCTCTCCCCCCCCCCCCCCCCCCTCTCTCTCCCTCTCTCTCCTCTCTCCTCTCTCTCTCTCTCTCTCACTCGATCGGTAGAGAGTTTTTTTTTTTTTCCATCCGCAGCCCGGGCACAGACCGCGCGGATATGCCATGACCGAGGACGCGTCCATCCACCCGCTGAGAGGAAGAAGATGCGCCGCCGCTGCTTGGGACCGGGTCGACACGGACTGAGAGGGGCTTCTGTCGAGGGACTCACCTGTGGACCTGCGCGATCACGATGCCTTATTTGACCAAGCCGCTCGTTTTACTCCTGTGTCTGCTCGTTGCCGGGGAATGCCGTAAGCACAGCCGCCGCGTACGGAGATGGACCGGTGCCGTGGAAACCCAAAAGCATGGCACGTAAGTAGAGGGAATAAATCCGGTCTAACTGCTCGAAACACGGAGAAGGAGTTTGGCTACTTAGTTGGACCTTAAACCGACCGGTGTAGATTATTTAATAATCAGCATCACCGGTAACGAATTTTTTTGACTGTTAGGGATGTAGAGACGCTTGTTGTGACGCTGCCGCCCGCCGCTGGTGAGTAGACATTCATTAGACCGGGAGCCTGAACTCGGTCCAGGGACACTCGGGGAGGGGTGCTTGAGGGGGGTTCCAGGGGGTCCTTGAGGGGGGGTTCCAGGGGGTCCTTGAGGGGGTTCCAGGTGGTTCTTGAGCACATTTACAACAGTCCTTCCGAGTGTTCCAGCGGCCCTTGAGAGTGCCTTTGGGGGTCTTTGAGGGGGGTTCCAGGAGTCCTCAGCCAAATGAGGAATGATTTAATTTCACTATGATTAATTCACTAGAATCCCAATTAGAGAGAGAATATATAAGAATGATTATTATAGCAGATATCTCTCTCACCACTATTATCTCCTCCCCACAGTGTAGAGAGCTCTAGAGTTCAATACTAAATCAACGACTACAATTTTCCTATATCGGTCCCTGGGATAAAATCCGATCAAATGTTAGGGAGGGGATGATATATCGAAATTCAATGTATCGCAATACAAAAATGTGACAATACATATTGTGGGGGCAGAAAAATGAATCGCAATATCATCTTCATGTTATTCTGCTGTAGTAATCGACCATCACAATTTCACAAGCTCTCCACCCAAATTATATTATTGTCATTTTGTAATGACATTTTTAAATTGTTTATATTCTAGCGAGCCAATGGCATCGCTGGAAAGATTTGTGGCTCAGAAATAAATAGAATTCTGCACAGTCAGAATTTGCTGTCATTGAACTTTTTATTAATTACATCGTATCGTGGTTGTATCCAATTGTACAGTGAGAAAAGCATATCGGTATATTTGGGCTCTGTGACATGAAAAGCACCGTATTCACCTAAAAAATTTACAATGGGGGGGGGGATCACAGACAGAGACAGAGACTAATCACCTAATTCCGCCCCTCCCTCCACACACACACACACACACACACACAAGGATCAATAGAGTTTCACATCTGGTTATATATATAGTTTATCTGAGGTCGCTGGTAGAGAAACCCTATATCTGTCTATCCAGGGCACGCCTTATAGCCACGTGCCCGGGCCACGTTGAGTCCATCTGTCCTCAGAGGTGATTTAGCGCAGCGTGTGCCCCCCCCCCATCCCCCCCCACCCCCATACCACCCCACCACACACACACACCACAACACACATCTTTGACAATTTTCACAGCATGGAATTATATCCAAATCAGGGTGAAATTTCAGGAGCTACATGTCTGTAATCAGAGTGCCTGATTTGCATGAAGACAGACACTTGCTCTCAAAAATCCCCTGACAGACCAATTTTATCATGATGTGACGATTCGTTTCTGCGCGATCAAATGAATTATGTATCGACTTATGGGCACGGAACCTTTCCCGAAAACCCCAAAACGTGATGACAGGTGAAGAGGGTGAAAGCTTGTATCGGCTGTGTGCTGAAGCTCCCGACGCGTCTCGTTATCCGCAGGCATCCCGGGCTCCTCGAAGCCACTTTTGGGAATTCAAAAACACCTCTGACCGGTGTTCTGCTGTTCTTCTTCTTCCAGCTCCTTGACGAAGAAGCCTCCAGATGTGACCAAGTCTCGCAAACCGAAGACAGAGCATCTCCTGAAAGTAGATGATCACGATTTCACGATGAGGCCAGCGTTTGGAGGTAGGTGTGCAGTGTGGACGTCTGTTTTTTTCTTTCTGTTTTTTTTCCCCCCCCTTGCGTCATCACTCACACACGCGTGCATGCAGGCAGGCAGGCAGGTATTTGTTCGTGCCCACACAACACACACACACACAAATCAAGCTTGCCAGTTCACTCTTCTCCTTGCTGATGGCTCATTTTGCAATACATTTTGCTAATTTTACACGTCGGAAGTTTCCATTAGCACGGATCCACCAAGCATTCTTTGCTTCTACTGTAGAATAATATCGTTTTCAGTCCTTCCTAATTGCTCGTCAGAGAAGTGGAGGCTTCAGCTTACGCCAGATTTGACGATAGGGAACTTCACGCAAAGGCTTGAACGAAGAAAGGAATGGAGAAAAGAGGGAAGGAGTCAGAGGCTCCGGAGTAGTTGACCTGAGTGAGCTGCAGTTCCGCCTGTCTTTTCTCCCTCGAGCCAAAAAAAAAAAAAAAAAAACCCAATTGCATGTCAGCACTTATAGCACTAGCCTCATGTCTCATAAATGATTGGTCTTTGCTGTCCAGAACCTCTGATATGTAGGGCGCTTTGATGTTAAACCAAATCAGAGTAGCCACCTCTCTCCTGGAATCAAGGGGGGAATTCTTTCAAACCATGAAGCATCTTCTAGCCTATACCACTGACATCAATCCTGCTGCAAATCCTGGATTGCAAAGACACGTTTGTGTTATGTTGGACCGAAAGAAAAAACGGATCTAGTGCTTTTTTTTTCCAGTCTGGCAATATCACTAATCTGCAATTTGGAAGAGAAATAAGATAGGAAAAGGTTTTTGGTTGATTTTGTGGCACAGCGGATGCATGAGGCAGCAAGAAGTTCTTCCCCCCAAGTTTGAAAGTGAAGCAAGCTCATCGGAGTCATTGTACGATGGAAAAGACTGCCGTTCACCAGACACCTCGCACACTGGTGTTCAAGCTGTGCGCCCCGACTTCTCCTCAACACGCGGGTGAAATCTAAAGATAGAGCTTTATCACTGGAAGAGTTCAGAAGGAAAGCAGCTCTAGGCTAGGTCTTTGTTGGTATGCTTAAAAGTCCGTGTCCCCGCTGAGCAATCGACTGAAACTTGTAGGATCGGTGCAAAACACAGCTGAGCTTTCTTAATGATGTTTGGATTCTGCGCTAAGATACACCCACGTCCCACAAAAAGAAAAAAAAAATACAGGAGAAGGGGGAAATAAGGAACAACTCCTCTTCTGATTGATGTTCTTCCTCTGAAGTTCTATCTTGTTGCGAGCAGATGATGAAAGCGTCTTTTAGGGGGGGGGGGGTAGCTTCTCCGTTAGAAGGATTGTTACTTTGGGGAAAGGCAGAGCATGTAGCAGGAGGTCATGGTGGAAATGTGACTAAAAATAGCCTGGGTACAATCACACAGTCCCAGTAGAGGGTACATGGCTCTAGTCGCATTAGTATAGAGAGGCTCATACTCCACTACTCCCCCCCCCCCCCCCCCCCCCCAAAAAAAAAAAGGGGTTATCTGCAAGAGGTTTCAAAGTACGACTGTGGTGGAAGGATTTTCAAGTCTCTCTCAAGCCTCACCTTGCTTCGGATCCTAGAAGGGTGTAGAAAGTTCCGGCGTAAAATCTTTTGTGGCGAAGGAAAGAGTCGCAAGGCACTCATCAAGCAAAAACCTAAATGGGATTTATTTAGTGGCTAGTTCAAAAGAACATATAAAATCGACTCCAAACCATGTTAATTTTAGCTTTTTTTGGGGGAATTTCGGAAGGGAAATTAGGAAAGCTAAGCTGAGCTATAAAGACAAAGTAGAGAATGAACTAAGCAAAGGAAACTCACGTTCTGCATGGGAGGGTATTATGTCAATGGTGGGGATGGAGAACAAAGGGAAGGAAGCTATAATATCTGATAAAGCTGATGGGCTGCTGGCTGAAGATCTGAATCCGTTTTATTCACGTTTTGATGTGCATGATTTTAAAGATGAACACCCTGCTTTTAGAAGTAATGCTGGAGCCTCTAATAGTAGTATTGTTATTGATGAGGAGGAAGCGCTGAAATCTCTCTTGCAGACTAAGGAGAGGAAAAGTCCTGGCCCTGACGGCATTGGTGGCAGGCTACTAAAAAACTGTGCCAGGCAACTATGTGGCATCCTGTGTTTTATATCCCAAAAATGTGGAAGGACTCTATTGTAGTTCCAGTTGCCAAAGTTACGGCTCCTAAATCATTAAATGACTATCGCCCCGTGGCCCTTACTTCCCTGACTATGAAGCCATGACTGATGACAAACTCAATCCCTTATAGTTTGCTTACAGAGCTAAGAGGGGGGTTGAGCAGTGGTTCTCATCGTGGGGTCCGGGGACCACCAGGGGTCCTTGAGGGGGTTCCAGGGGGTCCCCAGCAAATTGATGAATTATTAAACTTCACCATTATTTCATTTACAAGAAGTGAACACAAATAGAGAATGTAGAAGAATTACTGTTCTGATCATAGTTTCTCTGTTATCTCTCTACCTACAACACAGATAGTCATGGAATTCTGGACAAAATCATATCTAACAATAAAAATAGTCTCAGATTTGGTTTGAGAGATAGAATCTCATTAAATGGGGGTCCGTGGCCCTAATGTGGACTAAATTAGGGGTCCTCGATATGAAAAAGGTTGAGAATCACTGGGTAGAGGATGCCACCATTACCCTCCTTAACTTAGTATTAAAACACCTGGAAGGCACTAAGACCCATGCTAGGTTGCTTTTTATTGACTTCTCTTCTGCCTTTAATTGTATTCAACCCCATATTCTTGCACAAAGGCTCATATGTAATTTTGATTTTGATTTTAATATTGTTGGCTGGCTTGTGGACTTCTTAACTGAACGTTCTCAGAGGGTGAGAGTAAACGGGGCCCTCTCTGGTGCTCTTAAATCTTCTACTGGTTCGCCACAAGGGTGTGTCCTCTCACCCCTGTTATTTGTGTTGTACACCAATGACTGTGTGAGCCACCATGAGTCCAGATATGTTATTAAATTTGCAAATAATTCTGTCGTACTGAGCCTTCTAAAGGATGGTGAGACCTGCCATGGCCCAATTGAGTTTACACACTGGTGTAACTAATCTTTTCTTCAACTCAATGTGTCTAAGACCAAAGAAATGGCCGTTGATTTTCACAGGGGAGTTGCTGCCCCCCCACCTACTCTTATTAATGGTGAGCAGGTAAAGGTGGTAAAGCAGTATAAATACAATACAATTTTGGATGATGATTCATGCTTTGAGCCTAATGTGAAGGCAATTGTAAATGAAGGTTATCAACGTTTATTCTTTTTGAGGAAGCTCTGAAATTTTAACGTGGAGAAGTCTCTTATGAAAATGTTCTATTCATCCTGCATTGAGTCTGTTCTTACTTTTGCTCTCATCTGCTGGTTCAGTAATCTAAATCAGAGAGAAAAGAACCTGTTAAGAGGAATTGTGAGGTCGGCTCTAAAATCACTGGCACTGACCTCAATGATCTTAGTTCTATCTATCAGAAGAGAGTTACTAAGAAAGCTCAGGATATTCTTCTCTATGTGATTATGTTTCTCTGATGTTGTTGATGTATTGCAACTGCTTGCTGTGAACCGAATTGCCCCATTGGGGACAATAAAGATTTCTACTACTACTATTTTTGCCTTTATTCAACAGATCAAAGTAGAGACAGACAGGAAAGACTGGGAGAGAGAGGGAAATGATGTGCGACAAAGGTCCTGGGCCAGATTCGAACCCAGGACGTTGCCTTTACATCAGTGGTTCTCAACGTGGGGTCCGGGGACCACCAGAGGTCCTTGAGGGGGGTTCCAGGGTGTCCCCAGCAAATGGATGAATTGTTAAACCTCACCATTATTTCATTTACAAGAAGTTAACACAAATAGAGAATGTAGAAGAATGACTGTTTTGTTATCTCTCTACCTACAATACAGATAGTCATGGAATTATGGACAAAATCATATCTAACAATAAAAGTATACTAAGATTTGGGTCCAGGAGACAAAATCTTATCAAATGGGGGTCCGTGGCCCTTATGTGGACTAAATAAGGGGTCCTTGATAGGAAAAGGGTTGAAAATCACTGCTTTACATGGTACGCATCTTAGACCATTGAGCCACCAGAACGTCCCAAAATAAAGGCTTTTTACATTTTTGCTTGAAGAGTGCCTTCCTTTTTCATTCGGCAGCAACCCCAAACCAAAGAACGGCTTCAACAAATGTCTCGACACACAGGCACCCAATAAAAGTACCTCTATCCTCTCTTCCTTGGATGTCCTGCAGACCTGGCTTGCGGGTGTAGTGCGCTCATAACGCCTATTTCAAATGATCCTTGCCAAAGTTAAGTGCTGCAGGTCTTTCATCAGACAGAGGGGAGTGAGAGTGGCTAACGTGTGGAGTGTATTATTGCTCTTAATCCTCGGTAAGATAGCACATTAAGCTCGTGGCTAATCCACGCAGAAGGGAAAGGGAGAGAATGCCCATCGGCCAGATCATCTGATGTATGGAGCGAGCGCTGTTATGATCTGTTGACTGTATACCGAAAGCGACAGTGTGCTTTTCAGAAAATGCGCTGGCTTAGCAGTGTTGCGGATTTACCGGAGGTCACAAAGTCAGAGGTGGGGTTGTTTCACGCAGCCTATTACTTTAATACAGCCTCCACCCAGCCCTTAAAGGCACACCGCTGAATTCAATGAAAGTAGGTATATGAACGGTCTTAGTCGGGGCTGAGAGGAATCCAATAAAGGAGAAAGCATAAAACCCACACAATGTAGTGGACTTTTCTGCTGAATGCTTCCTCTTGGTCTACCTCAGACCGAATTTACGCATTGTAGATGTGAGCCAAGGGACAGTGGAGCGTGTCATATTAGAAATAATTGGCAGTAAACTTGACAAAAATTCCAGAGAGATAAAACAGGATAAACCTGCCACAGAAAGCTTAAGGGTATTTTTTTTTTTTTTTTACCGTTATCTATCCAAGGAAAGTTGACAGAGTTCCATGCTGCTCTCCAGTGACACGTTGCTTCATATTCATACAGCTCCACACAATCATGGTGGGAGCAGTAGAACCACAGTCTTCCACTGTTGGCCACTGGGAGCTGTCCAGTACAACCTGTTGGCCACTGAGTAGTTTTTAATTTGAGATTGATGTGCAGAGCTGTCAAAGGCAAAACTGCATGTCCACTAAAAGGTTTTATAGGCCATACATTTATATTGTTTGCAAACATAAACAAGTCAAATACTTAAAAACTCTTTGAAGGTATACATATCCATGCTTGATATACTTGAGAACAATCCTGGAGAGGTGTTGCCAAGGTGTAGTTTGTTAGTACGCAAAGGCTGCAATTACAGGAAAGCCATGTAATGTGGGCTTAAGAGGCTCAAGAGAGGAATTTTTAGATTTCATTGTTCAGGGGTCATTGATTCCTCTGCATTACCGAAATGGACAGAATGCTATGACCATTTTTACATTGAGTTTAGAGGCTCTTAAAAACAGATTGTAAATTAAGCCATTGAATATCAGCCCCCGCA
This sequence comes from Centroberyx affinis, assembly GCF_046629955.1. Classification (NCBI taxonomy): domain Eukaryota; kingdom Metazoa; phylum Chordata; class Actinopteri; order Beryciformes; family Berycidae; genus Centroberyx; species Centroberyx affinis. The sequence goes on along the minus strand of NW_027279414.1, from coordinate 229,317 downwards.
AGTCTTAAAAAAAAAACGTGGCATGATATCCACCGAACGCATCAGGGCTGTGACTGTTGCTGCCATTAGTTTGATGTTGGGACTGTGGAGATTCAATTACTAGATTGTATCAAGCTCGCTACATCAAAGGGAAGACTGAAATAATCCATTGACTTTGGCTCACTGCTGCTTTATCATTTCGAACCAAATGAAATGCTGTAGCTCTCGACTGTGTACATAGTGAAATGTTATTTTGTATTGGCAGGAGATGTGGCTGCAGCTTTTGAAATGTCATGATCAGCAGTAGCTTGTTGCTGGCTTTATCCCCGAGCACCAAAGTGGCATGCTATCCCCTGTGAGTGTGTGTCATCTGGGACGGAGCGCTAGCTCAGGGGTACGTTAGAGTAATCATCGCAGTTTTTGTTTCTTTTTTTATAGCTAAAGCTTTAAGCAGTGCTCACTGATGGATGGGATAGTAGCAGCCAGCTGCCATCTGGAGATGCCGGCTTAATTTGTGGTGGCTGGAGTAGCTCTAGCGGCTAGCTTAGCCCAGTGTAATTTTGCTTGCCTGTCGCCGTTATCTTAGCCTAGCCTAGCCTAGCTTCGCTCAGCCGCATGGCAAGCCCCCCTCCAGCACTGATGACCAGATTAAGCTGGCAGAGGTAGCTGCTGCTTACAGCTTAGATTAGCACGGGCACCAATCTGTTACGCCACCAGACAGCTGTTACTCCGCAAATGACACTTTGTCCCAACTGGAGAACAGAGAGACAAATGAGAAGAGGTCCAACACTGACTGTAAAAGTGCATTCAATCACCAGTGTTGGGGAAGCTACATTTAACGTCTATATTTACAAGCTACCAGTTACTTCACATTATTAGACTCTGAATACGGTGACCAGATGTCCCAGTTTGTCCGGGATTGTCCTGGTTTCAAGATGGGTGTCCTGAGTCCTGACAAATTGTCCCGGTTTTCACCACAATTAAAATAATAATAATAATAGTATTATACTTGTTTTCAGCGCTTACATAGACGTTTATCCTGTCCCGCTCATTATTACCTAACCCAATCAAAAAACATAAACAATGCAACCAACAATGCACATTTTTGGAGACAAAACATCATTTTTGGTTTGCTGAGGCTCTGTCCATGGTGTTGAAAGGTGCAGTCACTAGGTGTGCTAAGCGCTGAAATAATTGTCTCCCATCCTGATGAAAACGCCTATGGTGCGTGCATAAGCGCATACATGTGTGCGTGCATGAACGTGTGGGACACTTAAGGGTCCCGGTTTGAGGGTTTGAAAATGTGGTCACCCTAACTCTGAACTACGGCAAAACTACCTTTAGCCTGTTCTTTCCTACCGCCCCCGCCGCTGGCTCCATCATTACAAACGCAGGTTGCACGGCCAAGCTTTGTTCAAACCCACAGAACTTTATTTTAAATTCTAGTCGAGATAACAAGTTTTCCAAAGACACCAAATATTTCATGCTACATACAGGGAAATGTGTATATAATGATGCACAAATATCTATGGTGCATATCAAATGGTGCAGCCATAAAAACACGGCGTCTTGTATTTGAATATTTCATTCAATATAAGCAGCTAGAGCTTCCAGAAAGCGGAACGAGCAGATACAGAATATGGATGTGCATAAGATGTGCTGTTGTTGTATAGTTTTTTTCTAACTTTGAAGCTACTTAAGGAGAAATTTAAGGGTAAAGTCAGCTAAAGTCAGGGTACAGGGGGTTAAGAGAAATATAGTTTTGTTAGCTGAAGTAACACAGGGTGAGAAAATCACACCTGCCACCTGCCAAATGCGGGTGATTTTGAGCTGTGGCTGTTCAAACGCCTTTTTTTCCCCTTCCCATGACCACTCCCGGGCACCGCACTTACAACACAGTTTTCAAATCATTTTGACGTGAAATCTTGTTACCAAGGAGAACATTAAATAGGGCAGCCTCACCGCCCACTATACGTCAGTTTAGCTTGTCTACCCTGAGGGTGATAACACTGTCAAACTGGAAGCAGAATGTGGCATCAGTGTTGTTGGAGTGAAGAGGCCAGCAGACACACATAATATGAGAGGTGGTGGGTTGCAGCAAGTGAAGGAAAAGACATCGGTATCTGGTTAAAAAAAAAAAAAAAATGTAAAAAGTAAGGAGTGGCTGGCAGAATTTTGGAATCTACCACAGTGGCTAATAGACCAAAAAGTTAATCTCCCACCCAGAAGTGACATAGATAAAGTAGTTCAAACTCCTTTGTAAAAAATTATCATATCTACATAATCTCATGACTGCATACAAGCGAAAGCTAGCATCAGGTGCAAACAACAAAAGGGGGTGTTAGAGCAGTGGTTCTCAACGTGGGGTCCGGGGACCACCAGGGGTGCTTGAGGGGGTTCCAGGGGGTCCCCAGTAAATTGATGAATTTTTAAACTTCACCATTATTTCATTTACAAGAAGTTAACACAATTAGAGAATGTGGAAGATTGACTGTTTTGATCATAGTTTCACTGTTATCTCTCGACCTACAATACAGATAGTCATGGGATTCTGGACAAAATCATATTAAACAATAAAAATAGTCTCAGATGTGGGTTTGAGAGACAGAATCTCATTAAATGGGGGTCCGTGGCCCTAATGTGGACTAAATTAGGGGTCCTTGATATGAAAAAGGTTGAGAATCACTGTCAGACAGGACAGGAATTGTACTGGAAAAAAAGAAAGGAAATATTAAACCCACTATAATACACCCTGGTTAAGGCATGGGCCGTAGTTATACTTTCATGTCTTAATGCCTCTCCAACTAAAGGCTTTTTAACTTTCAAACTCACTTAAGTGCCTGGACTTGGATTTTGTTATGCCACAAGAACACAATTGTGGTCGTATTTCCTTTCTTTCTTTTTCAGTGCATAGTGTTTTGGAATGAAACCCTTCCCTATTGTGTCTCATGGATTTAGCATGCTTGGCACTGAGGAAGCAACGGCATTGCCCCCCGGCAGCCAACACAACAGTAATAGCACTCAAGAAAAGCATGCCTGCAGTATTGACCAACTACTCCACAGTAGTCAAGTGAAGTGAGCTGTTGAATCCTCAGCTCTACACATAACTACTCAATTTACACTCCTTGTCTTGATTGATCAAGCCAACAAGAGGCTTGTTCTTTGACAACAATTGAAATTCCTCCCATCACATGAAAAGTTGTTCAGTGAAATTCCAGTCGGATCCAGTCTGTGATCTGTCAGAAACCTGTGCTGTTTTCAGATGATTCATTCAATTTCACAGAGACTGTGAGGACCAAATGTGAAAATGAATCTCAAGTGGCCATATTGGCTAGGTCACTTGCTTTTACGGTACTTGACATGCTGCATAATTCCTGAGATTTAGGCAATTTAATGAGCAGATTAAACTGGCAGAGCTCACAATTTTATTTCATAACGGTTGACTTTAAACAGTAATAACTCTTCTGGATAGCACCAGAGGAGACTAGAGGCATAGAATAAAACCCACAATATAAATACTGATTATAGAATTACAGGAATAGCATCCATGTTAAGAATTCCTATATATATTATTCCTATGATCTAGGACAGTTCAATCATTTCTTATGAACGGGAAGAATTCTCTCCCAGAGCCAGGAAACATTGAGCTAAGACTTGTGATGCCATCAGGTATGAAGCTGCTTAGCGTTGTTAGTTTTATGTCAGTAAAGACTGTTGCCTCAGTCTTTATACCTGATAACATCATGAGTCTACATAATCGCAGTAGTATGCAGCAGTGACAGAGACAACGTTCCCAAAGAAATCCACTGGAGGCAGAACTTTTCTAAAAACATACAACTGCACCCTCAAAAACACTCTCTATTAAAGTTGACAGTGGTTTACACTCTAAAGATCTGCATTGGCAGTGCTGGCATATCATATTTGAGTTAAAACAAAGCAACTAAATTATATCATTAACTGTGTGCAAGGCGTAATTAGTCAGCATTGTGTTTTACTTTAATAATAATAATAATTAGATTTACATAGCGCCTTTCAAGAAACCCAAGGACAAATTACAAGAACAGAAAATAATAATAGCAATAATTGCCAGGGATGAGAGAGTTGACTAGAGGCCATAGGCCAGGTGGGTTTTCAGGATTTTTTTTAAAAGTGTCCAAAGATGGAGCGTTGCGGATCTCTGCCGGAAGAGAGTTCCAGAAGGTGGGGGCTGCCACACTGAAGGCTCTGTCCCCAAAAGATCGCAGGCTGGTGTGGGGGGTGGAGAGCAGACCCGTGTCTGAGGACCGCAGATTCCAGGACGGGGTATAGGGATGGAGGAGGTCAGATAGGTACTGGGGGGGCATGGAGGGATTTTTAGGTGAGGAGGAGGATTTTGTAGGAGATGCGGGACTTGACCGGGAGCCAGTGAAGGTGAATGAGGGTGGGGGTGATGTGCTGCCAGGGCTCGGTGCGGGTGAGAACCCTGGCAGCTGAGTTCTGCACATACCGGAGCCTGTCCAGCTCTTTGAACCAGAGTTAAGGTCAGCCTGGGATATTTGGGGCAAACTGAAGCGAGGTCAGAACATGGGGGAGGGGGGTGTAGACTGTGGACTAATCAGCACTGGGGGGGGTTGGATACTGATTGGGTATCTGTATTGATTTCACACCAAGAGCTGGATGGGTCCAGGACTAAATGAATTTACCAATCAAAAGTCTATGTCGGTGTTCGCACGCAATGAGAGAGTACTTCCTGTTAGCTCCGCAGTTTTACTTTTAAAAACATCTATAAACAAGTTTAAATCTAATCAGTGCGCAATTTCATTAATCATTTCATAGTCATAACACAATCTGTGACCTAATTGGTCGATTTTAAACAAGTGTGAAACCTAAACCAACAAAGAATGCAGTGTCGGAAGGAGGCCTGGGGGAAGCGCCGAGCTCGCCTAGCAGGGACTCCCGGGAAGAAAGCAGCGTCCCGGCCGACATGGTGCTCGCCGCCATCGAGACACTTCGCGGAGAGATGGCCCAAAACGAGAAAGACATTTGTGCTACGCTCGAGGCTCGGATTGGGGCGGTTACAGCTGATCTGAAAAATGAAATCTCCGTTATGAAGAAGGACACACAGACAGCGATAGCGGCAGTCAACGCTACAACTCTAGCACATGGCGCAACCGTTGCAGAAGTGGAAAGGGCGGCAACCCAGCGTTCTGGAGACATCTCCCAGTTGCAATCCGAGGTGGCTCGCCTGACAGCTGAAACGGCTACACGGTCAGACAAGTGTGAGGACTTGGAGGGGCGATCGCGGAGGAACAACGTCCGCATAATAAGGGTTCCAGAGGGTAAGGCCCGAGACCCAGGGACTTTGTTGCTCAGCTACCTACCGATGTGCTATCCCTGGAACAGAAGCCGCTCATCGACCGTTGTCACCGGTCCCTCCGACAGCGTCCCGCTGATGAGGAGCCGCCTCGCCCGTTTGTCGTGAGGCTCCATTATTATCACGGCGTGGAGGACATCCTACGAAAAAGTTGCTGATCTGAAGAATCTAAAATACCAGGGCCGGCGGATCCATCTCTACGGTTTTGATACCGAGTAATGTTTAGTGTTTAGTGTGTCGGGAATATGCCAGTGACATTTTCTTTTTCTCTATGTGATTACACAGTCTGAATATTATCTTGTGTTCTGATGTTAACGTTTCTGAATATGTTAATAAAGCTGGCCCATTTGCTTCAGCTGTCCCAGGTTGTTGGGGATGCTGCCCTTTGTTTTCAATGTGAACCCCGCCTTCAGACGTGATGCACAGTGGTCATGTGAGCCAACTTCCAAGGCACTGCCCATCCATCATAGTATTAGACATACTAATTATTACTAATGACTTACACATTTGACCTACACTTAATTCCATGGTTCCGACATGCTGTGCATTGTAGGGATGCCCCGATAACGTTTTTTGCTGCCGATCGCCCATCGCCCATCGTCTATGAGCCATATCTGCCAATACTGATCGGCCATACCGATAGTTTTTTTGTTTTGCTATAGCAGCTGGTATAGCAGTATTATAGGTCTAACAGTTTCCATTTTACATACATTTCATCCATCAAATTGAGTCCTGGTTAAAAAGTATCCACATTACTTTTTTCTACTCATTTCTTTTTTTCTACCTCAATATTTACTTGATCATTATGTAAACAAAACCATGTGCGTTCTAGGTAGCGCAACATGATTTAGTGAGATAACCGAAGCACAAGACTCAGACTGTTGCCACTCGTCTGTGTTGTGGAGTCGAGTTAAATAAATGGAGACACCCTCCGAAGATATATATCCGTTTCAGTCTTTGTTTTTGTATAAGTGAATGTTCTTAAGAGAGAGAGAAATTAGACTTTTCAGTTGCCTCTCCGCTGTTAGGGTCTCGACCGTCGTCCAGTTCAGCTCCGGACAGCCTGCAGAGTGCAGACTATTATGTAAACAAACGCACATGGCATGAGATGAATTGATGCATTAAATAAGCAGAGAATTAAATGAGGGGAAGTAGCGGGTGTGACGCACTGTGACGTTACTGGTTGTCCATGAAGATTTGTGTTTTTAATTAACACCCACACCGCCGACATGCTTTGAGGTGAGTTAGCATGTGACAATGACACCAACTCCGCTGAGAAATGGCTCACGTGTTTTGTGTCATCGATCGGTTTTTGCAATCGCCGACTATAAAGCATTATCGGAATTCTCCGATCTTATATTTATACTGAATATCGGCCGATTCCGATTGCTGGCCGATCGATTGCGGCATCCCTAGTGCGTTGCGTCTGAGAGGATTTTTGTTAGTGCACTGAAGGGTGTATTGCCCTTACATCATATGTTTACTTGTTTTCTATACTTCTACAGTTAAACTGCAGAGTTATTGGTGCTGTTGTAGAGAACTACAGTTAACAGAGTTAATAGTAGTTTTCTCAGGCAGGTGTTAAGCTATGTGCACCGAGGCTGCAAGAATGTCTTACCTGCTGTCTCCATCGTTTGGGGATGGGGACTTGGGTATGGGGGGTGGGGGTCGGTTGGTGGTGGTCTTGTTGTTATTGTTGTTGTTTTTTGTTTTCTCTTTCTCTCTCTCTTTTTCTCTTCCTTTGGCAATTTCTTGGACTGCTTCACTCTTCAGTTCACACAGTTTAGTTGGCTGATAATGATGTGAGTCCCGATAGGCCTAATCCCACAAAGTTTTTATCTTGGAATGTAAAAGCAATGAACAGCCCTGTCAAGCGGTCAAGAGTCTTCTCCCATCTGAAAAAGCTAAAAGCAGATGTGTTTTTTTTTTACAATAGACCCACTTAGCATTAAAGACCACCCAAGACTACAGAATCCCCACTTTGGTCAGGTTTTCCATTCAGGTTTTGATTCCAAAGCCAGAGCTGTCGCAATTTTAATTGGTAAGAAAATACATTTTGCTACCTCTAATGTTATTTCTGACAAAAATGGGAGATATTTAATTATTACTGGTACCCTTTGGCATACTCCTGTCGTACTGGTAAATGTATGTGCTCCTAATTTTGATGATGTTGCATTTGCCAACAGTTTATTAAGTAAGATTCCCTGTCTTAACACGCACCGTCTGATATTTGGAGGGGATTTAAATTGTGTTATTTTAGAGTGGCCTTTTACTGTGACCAGCCCAAGGCACACCTGTGCAATAATCATGCTGTTTAATCAACATCTTGATATGCCACACCTGTCAGGTGGATGGATTATCTTGGCAAAGGAGAAGTGCTCACTAACACGGATTTAAACAAATTTGTGAACACAATTTGAGAGAAATAAGCCTTTTCTGTGCATAGAAAAAGTCTTAGATCTTTTATTTCAACTCATGAAAAATGGGAGCAAAAACAAAAGTGTTGCGTTTATATTTTTGTTCAGTATACAGTCATTTGGGGAGGAAAGGTTCCCAGGGTCAGTAGATCCTTACTTGAGAGATGCAAATTAAGTGGAGGACTTGCACTACCTAACTTTTTATATTACTACTGGTCAGCAAATATAAATTGCCGTTCTGGCTGCGTGCTCCAGACGCCCCATGGTGCCACCTAGAGGCTCAATCTCTCACTTCGACTTCGCTCCCTGCTTTACACTGCTCCTCTCTCCAAACACGCCCCTTGCGCTTTACTAGTAATCCTATAGTTCTCTCTACACTGAAGATTTGGTACCAATTTCGCAGGCACTTTAAATTTTTCTCTGCATCTCTTCAGGGTCCTATTGTTAGAAATCACCTATTTCCTCCCTCTCTGATAGATGATGCGTTCTCTGTCTGGAAAAGGAAAGGTATAAAGAAATTCCACTTTTGCTAGCTTCCCCATCCTGGCCTCTAAATTCTCCTTACCTCCGTCTCATGTCTTCCGTTATTTTCAAATGAGGCATTGTGTCTCCTCCCATTTTCCTGAATTTCCTGCTCTACCTCCCAAGCAACCTTGGGATAATTTATTAACTTTACTGCCTCGAAAGAGGGCAGCCATTTCTCCAATCTATTCATCTATTATGTCGCTGGATACACATTCCACGAACAAAACTAAAGCTGCTTGGGAACAAGAAATTGGGGTTGAACTCACTGAGGAGTGGTGGGATGAGGCAATTGACAGGGTACGAACCACCACCTCTTGTGCTCGTCTTGGGCTCATACAATTCAAAGTTTTACATAGATTACATTTTTCCAAATCCAGGTTGTCTGAAATATATCCAAATGTAAATGATAAATGTGATAGATGTCATGCTTCCCCCTGTGACCTTAGTCATATGTTTGCTCATTGCCCTAAATGACAAATTTATTGGCATTGCATCTTTAAAACTTTATCTGATGTTCTTGAACTTAATCTGCAACCATGCCCCTTAATAGCCATCTTCGGTGTCCCCAAAGTCTTGTCCTCATTAAATCCTAAACGAGCAGACATTGTTGCTTTCACAACTTTGGTAGCTCGTCGCAGAATTCTTCTTCAGTGGAAGTCTGCACAGCCCCCCTCCATTTCTACTTGGCTTAAGGATGTAATGTTCTTTCTTAAGCTTGAGAAAATTAAGTATTCTCTGAGGGGTTCAAATGATAAATTTGTTACAAAGTGGCAACCATTTATATCATTCTTTAATGCTCTGCAGAGGCGTCCTTCTGATGAGGAGCTGTAACTTTATGATTATAGGTACTGAGTCACTTCATCGCCACTGACCTTACATTAACAGTATGCAGTCCAGGCAATTTGCAAGTTTTATTTCATACCATCCTATTTAGTTTGTGCCAGTCTACGTGTATGTTATGTTACTCGGGCAATTAGTTGTGGGTCTGTGTATCAGTGTATGAGTGTATGATGACTGTTTTGTAATATGTTGAATTTCATGCATACGTGTACACTCAGGGCTCACTTTGCCCATTACCTCTATTAAGAAATGGCATGTTAAACACGTGTTATCTTTATTATTTATTATTTTTGTATTCATTTATCTATGTATTTATTTATTATTCTCTTATGTATTTTTATTTATGTATTTATTTTTTTATCGTTTTACTATCTGATGGGGGGGGGGGGGGTACTGATGTTTGAAATATTGTGTAACTACTGTGATGACTATTTTGCCAAATTTGAAATTTGAATAAAAATATATTTGAAAAAAAAAAAAGTCTACATGTTGAATGTCCAAAACAATTGACCTGTCCAACAGGGCCGGTCTACCCTCCATCATTTTTCTCTATCTTTCAGCACAGCTTGATATGATCCCATGCATTCACAGATACATGGCAATGACATGCAAATTAGCAGGCCGAGCCACCAGGATGTCCCCGCCCTATTCATTTGTTGTAATTATAGTCGTGTCACAAGATGTAACTATGGAATTTGGTGGGAGTGTTTTCAGCATGTTTGAGCCAAAATCCCACTTACCCAGACCATTCATTTTCTTGAGTTTTCATCCACTGGCACAAACAAAAATTGGAAATTACAGCCGTGTCAGCAAGCACTTAAGCTGTAATTACTCTCAGCGAGGAGCTAATAGGCGTACATGTCAGTTATGAGAACGACTTTGATATCTAATCTCAGACAAGACACTTTGATCGATGGAAACTCAAAGAACAAAAAATGAACATGCGCTCCATTAAGTGGAGCTGCATCAAAGGCCTCTGAAACAATGTTAACCTATCCATTTGAACATGATTTCACAGTTCCACAGAGAAAGACCATTTATGATATATATGTATATTTATGATAAATAGAGCATGTACTGTATATAATATATATGCTTTTTTATATATATATATATATATATATATATATATATATATGTATATACGCATTGAAAACAAACAAAGCAATAAAAATAGAATAGACTAGAAACAGCTGCATATAAACATATGCAGGCGACAATTCTAACATGTTATGCAGACTGTATGGATGGGAAATATGGTGAAGTATGGATTACTGACAGCTGTTACTTACAATTAGTTACTTAGAGTTACTTACAGTTGTTACTTATAGTACAGTTGTTACAGTTACAGTTATTTAGAATTACAGTTGTTGCAGTTACAGTTAGTCATTTACAGCTGTTACTTACAGTTGTTGCACAGAATTACAGTTGTTACAGGCACAGTTGTTAGTTATTTACAGCTGTTGCTTACAGTTGTTGCGTAGAATTACAGTTGTTACAGTTACAGCTGTTAGTTATTTACAACTGTTACAGCTACAGTTATTAGTTATTCAGAGTTACCGTTGTTACAGTTACTGACAGTTACGGCTACAGTTGTTACTTAGTTGTTACTTACAGTTACTTAGAGTTGTCACCTAGAGTTACTTACAGTTACTTACAGTTGTTACTTAAAGTAATGGTTACTCCCATTGTTACTGATAGTTGTTACTTCCAGTGTTACTTAGAGTTGTTACGTACTTACAGTCAGTTTCATTACTTACAGTTTCTTGCTGTTGCTTACAGTTGTTACCTCCATAGTTACTGACAGATATAGACCATTTATGCTATATGTGGCAAGAACAGTGATACACTTCATGCCATTGTTCCAGTAAGTGAAGAATAATCCCAAACACAGAGATCCCTCCACAGCCCCTCATCTCAATGGCTTTGGGGACCGGTGACTCTAATCTAGCATTTAGCGTCTCTGCTAATCTCTTTGGATTACAGACTGTATAGATAAGTGATGCAAAGTGGTTCAAATCGCCTGTAAATCTTCCCTCCAGTCTGGCATTATCTATGTACTGTGTGTTACTGTATGCTCCGGTAGGCTGACCGACTATATGTGAAAGGGTCATGTAATGCTGTTATCTTTAAGTAGAGGTCATAGGTGATGTCAAATATGGCAAAGAGACATGACTCCATCAAGAATTCGGTTACAGTAATGGAGAATGGGATATAGTAATGGAATAGTGGCACCCCCTGTAGGTAGATTTCATTTATTGCACAGCCTTTGGGCTTCACTATGCTTTGATTATAGTGTGTTGAAATTAATGGTATTCTGGAATAACTTCAGCCACTGATGGAATGGGCAGGTAGCAATGGGAAAGAGGAAATTCTATACACTTGCAGTATAAACTGAAAAGTAAAGCCGAAACGGGTTGGTTTTACTAAGAATTCTTTGTTCTCAGTACTGGATGCTGGAATTTCTTCTTTGCTATTAAAATACCCCGTGTACTAAACAGAATTCAGATATAGTAGCTGTTTTTGGGTCACTTATCCCACTTCCTGTGCACTTGTGATCCCTTGCCCCTACACTACACTGCTTAAGTAAGACTAGCGCCAATCCCTGGATTCCACAGAAGTTGCGTCACACTACTGATAAACTGGGCCAAACGCGAATGAGTTCAAAAACATGGAAATAAATGGGCATCATCAACTTGTTTCATTCAAATCCCATGTCCTGCTGTTAGGTCGAAACCTCAGTTTGTCGGAAAAAAACGCTCAGCAAGATTTTGAGGTGACAGCCTTGTCGAGGTAAAGCTTTGCCAAGCGCTGGGCTTTGAGACCAGCTCCTCTATTTCTCCTTGTAATGTAGGCATTTTTGGTCAATGCAACGCACTTTTAAGAGTCTCTGTCCCTTTCCTGTAGATGCTTAGGAACCATATCTATTTTTTTTTTAATCTGTGGAGAAAGTAGCAGGCGGACTGGAGACCTTGGTTGGAGATCTTTATTGAATTTATTAATTAAATGAATTGAAACTATCAATGCCATCCATTTATTTATCAGATAAAAAACTAAAATCTTAGCGGTACAATGAATAGATTTACCAAATATTTTGCATGTCAAAATGTCCCAGTGTAGTTCAAGTGATCAGTTCAATGTTTTGAGTGCAGCTATGGGAAGATGAAGCAGCAGCCATCTTCCAATCTGTCCTGAATAGCTGCGACTTTTCTTCAATATCTGATCTTTAACCGACCATGTAACCTCCATCACTGTCGAACACTTTTGTCTGAAAGTATGAATGTCTCTGGGATTCTGGATGGCTACAGCAGTAACAATCCAACAAGTCTTATCTACCTGTATTTCATATCTTTGTGTGAATTTTATTGGGATGTGGATGTGTTGGTGTTAGATTTTGCCACGGATCAATAGCTGTAGGTGTTGTAACAGTAAAACAGGATAATTGTATCAATTTTTGTTTTTTTATATACTAATGCTTGAATATTACCTCTTCTTTTTTTCTGTTATTTCTTCTATCTCACTATCTCAGTCTAACATAAAAATTAATAAGGGTGTAATATGATGACCTTCAACTACATGAAACGCTAATAATGACTATTTTTGCTTTTGTGGGTTCCACTATTATGCATTTCTTTACTTGTTGAGGTGGATTCTGATGGGTTTTATAGCTGCAATGAAAAAAATCATTAGCCATGCTTAACTATCGCAGCTATTCAGGTTTTATTTAAAGTTCCATCTGTTTTTAATTGTATCTCTGTTTGTTTGTTTGTTTATTTTTAGTTGTACCTGTTTATCTCTTGTATTACCTTTTATTCCTATTTTTTATTTTTTTTTAAATTCAGCACACACTTTTATGTAAAGTTTGATCTGTTTTTAATTTTCTCTCTGTTTGTGTGTTTTTAGTTGTACCTGTCTACCTCATATATTACATTTTATGCCTATTTTCTGTTATTGCTGCTTTTGCATTTTATTGTATGTAAAGCACTTTGTAAACATTGTTTTTAGAAAAGTGCTATACAAATAAAGTTATTATTATTATTATTGTTATTATAATATATTAATAGTATTATAATATACTAAATATATTTTGAAAATTCAGTAATGTGTTAAAATATGTGATCTCTTATTCATATGTCATTTCTACTTACATTATTTAAAAAATGTATCTGGAGGACAATTGAGATGCGTGATGGCTCTTTAGACTCAGTAGAATGTTTCCTATAAATTAGTGATGTCATTTAAGCCCCTCCCTCTTTCCCAATTCGCAGTTTTTTCCTCGTCCGTTGGTCCGTCCCAGAAATGTGAACAAAATTTGTGCTGCATTTCATCATCTACAGCCATTGATCCCAAAGTTGCATTTGCATGAGTGATGGCTTGTCAGACTCAGAGTGAGACAGAGTTCTGTGTTGATTAGATGTAATTTATGCTCCTGCCCTTTCCCTAATTGTCTGTTTTTTCTATTGCCCGTATCTATTGATCCCAAAGTCGCACTGACAAGAGTGACAAGAGTGATAGACTCAGGAGAGTTTTGATTTTCTATTTCTGTTGATCCCAAAGTTGCATTGACATGAGTGGTGGCTCGTCGGACTGTCATTTAAACTCCTCCCTGATTGACTTTTTTTCTGTTCATTTTTATTCATCCCAAATTCACATTGAGACATGTGATGCTCATTGAAGAGCTCCTCCCCCTTTCCTGATTGGCTGTTGTGTTTTGTTTTTTTTTGCCTTTATTTGGATAGTTGACAGTAGAGAGACAGGAACCATTAGGAGAGAGGGGGGGATTGACATGTGACACCAACCCACAGGAAACTCTCTCGAGTCCAGTTAGCCGTCACACATCTCAGTGTGGTTTCAGAATCTATTAAATCTATTAATTCAGAATCTATTGAAGTTATTGCTCTACCTCGTCCTCAGAAATGTAGTGGACATCAGCGGGTTTGGGAATTGATGTCCCTTATTAATGTTTTTCTAAACTAATTACAATGTAATTGTAATAATGAATTTTAAAAATTGACAAATGCCATAATCTTTTTTGAATGTTTAACTGGACTGAGCCTGTGGGTGTGTCTCTGCATGGTGTGGCACATGCCGTACCTTTCATCTTCCAGCATGAAAATAATGATGTAGAGACGTCGATAATGAGAACCAGGTTAGAGAAGGATTTTCAAGCTTTGACACAGTTGAAATGTAGATTGTGCAAAAGGGGCTACAACTCAATATCAGGAAGATATAGCCTAATATTTTGTACACTGAGTGTATAGTGAATAAACAGGTGGTCGCAGTCGAATTGCGGTCAAAGGGAACTAGTCTTGTTTTTTGCAGCTCAGGAGACTCTCCAAGATCAGTTCAATTTTATCCAGGAGAAATCTAGAGACTGTCATACATGCTTTTATTTCCTCTCATTTGGACTATTGCAACTCGCTCTACTCATGTCTGAGCCAAAAGAGTCTACATAAATTACAGCTTGTCCAAAATGCAGCCGCCAGACTCCTCACCAAAACCAAAAAAAGAGAGCACATTACTCCTATTTTAGCTTCTCTTCATTGGCTTCCGGTAAATTTTAGAACTGATTTGAAGATATTATTGATGACTTTTAAGGCCCGTTCTGGACTCGCACCCAAGTACATCTCAGATCTTCTGACACCATACGTGCCTGAGGTCCTCAGCCAAGGCTCTGCTAGCCATTCCACAATCTCGGCTGAGGACCAAGGGTGACCAGGCCTTTTCTGTTCGGGCCCCCACTCTCTGGAACACCCTCCCTGAGGAGATCAGACTGGCGAGCTCCTTATCCTCTTTTAAATCCCTCTTAAAGACATATTTTCATAAGTATGCTTCCTCAGGGCTTGTGGTCTGATTTCACTTTCACCTTTTAAGTCACTTCTTAAAACCTATTATTATACAAAGTCATTCTCTCGTTCCTTATTTTATTGATTATTTGAATTCTTTTACAATGTTTTATTTTACTTATTATACTCTTCCTCATATGTAGCTCTTTTGCTCGTATATTTCCTTCCCAATGTTGTATAACCTTTAAACTGTTTTAAAATTGTTTTTACTATTGTTGTCCACCATTTTTATTTTGTCTTGTGAAGCACTTTGTAACTTTGTTTTGAAAGGTGCTATATAAATAAAGTTTATTATTATTATTATGATTATTATTATTATTATTACTCGTCCAAAACGGCCAATACAGTTGCCCTGTTGGAAAAATTCTTAAGTTTCCTTGTCGACCAACTGGGTTACACTATCTGCTGCTATATGGTGTAGTTTCAACTCCTTTTGTTCTTAATGTGCTTTTCTTTTCCAGGCCCAGCAATCCCTGTTGGAGTGGATGTACAGGTGGAGAGCTTGGACAGCATCTCTGAAGTTGATATGGTGAGTAAACTTCTCTCTCTTCACGCCTGCCTGCTGAACTGTGAGAGAATACTCCAGATGATGCGTAAGATAAAGAGAAGGTGAAACTTGACTGATTCCTGTGGGGAAATGAGGTCGTTAGACGCAATATAAGTTTAATAATAGAATATAAAATAAACATTTAAAATGCTAAAAAATAGAATATAAACAATTGTTGGGTTATATAAACATATGCAGCCTCAACACATTTGAGTGGCTAATAAAACACTTTGAGAGGGAAGTACTGGAAAGAGCATGGATTACTAACTTCTATGGAATAAGCAGTTCCACCAGGATTTCGCTGAATTTTGTTTTGTGTGTGTGTGTGTGTGTGTGTGTGTGTGTGTGTAATTATTGCCTCCCAAAATATTTGAATTTGCAGAGGCTTTAGCAAAAAATTGCAATGCAATTAGTGAAAGTAGGAGTAACATAATGACAGTATGCAAACAAAAGGCTAACCTTTTAACTAACCAACAGTCTCATTTCATTACCATCTTTACTCAATGACAGTGGAATGAATTCAACACTCTTTGATCCTTCAGTGCTTGCTAAGGGTTTATAGGCTGCAGCCTCTGTCACAGTGCTTTGCGGTTTGAGCTAGTCTTTGTTTGTGCTTAGCGGTAGAGGAATGACAGCCGATTGTTGTCTTTCGTTTGTGCTCCATCACGACATTGCATGGGGTACAAAATGATTTGCCACTACTTTCATGCATTTTTCTTTGGCTGTTATTTTTGTTGGTAAATGGGAACGGTTCACTTTATTCATCCCCGCAGTGCCACTGTTGTCACAAAGTGGAATGTGTCCGCAAGACTGTCTGTTGATGTATGATTTGATTGGACCACGGCTAACTATCTGTGGCTCTGAATTGGACCATTTTATGCGGGAAAGTGCAGTGATTAGATGAATTTGTAAGCATTCTTCCGATCATTTGACCATTTTCTATGGAAATATTATGGGGATCAGACAAAATTGCAAGCTCTCACAAATATTATGATTGGTTGAATTTGTGTTAATTCTTGTGATTGCAAGATTCGGGTTGATTTATTCTGACCAAATGTGAGCGGTGCGAGAGGCTCTGACTGCATCTATGTAGCGATCTGCAGCTACAAAGTTTTGAAAAGGCAAATCATGTATTTTTTTTTACTTACTTTTTATTGCCTTTCATAATGTTCATTGTTTTGATGAGTTACCACAGCTAGCTAGAACGCACTAATTAGGTCGCATCAATGGAAAATAAACAGACAATACAATAAAATGACTTCAGAGTTTATCATCAAACCCAGCTGTGGATGCAATTTTTCTCTAAGCATCGTTTATTCCTCTAGTCTTTCAAATAAGAAATTTTGAATGGCTGTTATCAACGTCTCATTATTTTTGCAGTTGCCAGGCGGAGCTATTGTTCACAAAACAAAATCACCTTGGTAGGCACCTGAGGACTTGCTGAAATGTGATTGGCTGTTGACAGCTGATGACTGTGAAAAGTTCTGCTGTGGCCACATTTTCTGGGCCAAACTTGTTGACTCAAGCTCTACAGGAAATGAATGGACTTCTGGTGACTTGTTCTTACTTACAGTTGTTACTTACTTATTTAAAGGAACAGTTCACCCAAAAATGAAAATTCTGTCATCATCTACTCACCCTCATGCCAAATGAAACACAGGTGAAATTTGTTAGTCCATATAACACACAGGGAGGTTGTCAGCACAACTTGGTAGCAGCCTTCTCCAAAACAACTGAAGTCAATGGGGACCTGTTCTTTAGAGCTCCAAAACAAAAACAGCCAAACAATCACACTGTGAATAGAAATTTTTGGAACTCTGAAGAACAGGTCCCCACTGACTTCAGTTGTTTTGGAGAAGGCTGCTATGGAGTTGTGCTGCAGCCTCCCTGTGTGTTATATGGACAAACTTCACCTGTGTTTCAACTGGCATGAGGGGGAGGAGATGATGACAGAATTTTCATTTTCATTTTTGGGTGAACTATTCCTTTAATCACTTGAGTTCTTCACATGTTGGTATGTTGTTTTGTTAGCTTTTGGTGATTTGTGGCATGCTGACATTTTTTACTCGTAGCATTATCGCTCTTAGTTACATACAGTATATATATACTGTATATATACAGATTATGTTGAATCGCTGTACCTTCCACTTATGTCATGTACCTAAGTGACAGTGTTTTCATATTTTCTGGACTAAATCCTCTGTGATATAATGAAAACATGTGCCGTGGCCTTTATTTGCACCAGTGGACTGTTCGAGGATAATCTTGTGATCTTGGCCTCTGTATTGTGCTTCCTAGTGCTCAATGCTAAACCTCTGTGGACTCTATCTTCCAATAAATGCTAAACCTCAACCTTGTGTCAGCTTGAGAAAAACATAACTAAACACTTCTCTCAAAAGATATTTTTCATATTAGTCTGCTTTAGTCCTATTTTTTTTTTTTATTCTTTCTTTCATGCTTTTTTATTGGCCAAGAAAAAAGGACTGAGCAAATATTTTTTGTTGCTTTGCACCAGAATGGAATATCTACCACTTGAAAAAGTAGCACATATTTCATATTTCGGAATCCATTTTTTAAACAAGCAATCAATGCTTTCACATCTGTGAATAGCAACTGCCAGTAAATTCATATATTTAAGTAATCCATGCATCTCATTCTCTCTTATACACTACTGTCTGCATGTTCATATAGCCCTGTTTGTTTGTATCCTATTTTTAAGTATGTGTATATATATTTTTTTCCCCTGTATTTTATTTCTTTTGCTGCCAAAACAACCCACTGTCCCCACAGGGATGCTTTATCTAATATTATACTACTCTCCCATACTTTAATCTATCAAAGGGTATTGAGAGAGAGTATCAAAGGGATTGATAGAGAAAAATCTAAACAAATTCCATTACTTTTTAAAGGATAATAGGCACAAAGTCCTTGGTTTTGACAAAATGATAACACTTTCACAGACTGGAAACTCAGTATTTTAGAGGCATTGAATTATGATTTTATGAATTTTTTTTATTTTTTTTTAAGATGAATATATAACATTTTGGTATTGAACTCATTCATCTCCAATTTGTAGTCTTTCTGGTGAACTGTTCCTTTGATCGTGACAGGACTTCACCATGACCCTGTACCTGAGGCACTACTGGAAGGACGAGCGCCTGTCGTTCACCAGCAGCACCAACAAGAGCATGACGTTCGACGGGCGCCTGGTGAAGAAGATCTGGGTCCCCGACGTCTTCTTCGTCCACTCCAAGCGGTCCTTCATCCACGACACCACCACCGACAACATCATGCTGCGCGTCTTCCCCGACGGACACGTCCTCTACAGTCTGAGGTCTGGGTCTGTTCAACTGTGAACTCTGTGAATTGTGTGTTTAACTGTCATACAGTACGTCGATCTGCTTTACAGGTGATCTGCTGTGACAATGGAACCTTTATCATTCCAATCCCCCGCACCACAATTATTTTTCGAAGTAGTTCATGTTCATGTCCTTTATGGCAGTGATTCTCAACCTTTTTCATATCGAGAACCCCTAATTTAGTCCACATTAGGGCCACGGACCCCCATTTGATGAGATTCTGTCTCTCAAAACCCAAATCTGAGACTATTTTTATTGTTAGATATGATTTTGTCCAGAATTCCATGACTATCTGTATTGTAGGTAGAGAGATAACAGTGAAACTATGATCAAAACATTCTCTAATTGTGTTACACTTCTTGTAAATGAAATAATGGTGAAGTTTAACAATTCATCAATTTACTGGGGACCCCCTGGAACCCCCTCAAGGACCCCTGGTGGTCCCCGGACCCCACGTTGAGAACCACTGCTTTATGGGCTTTATTTGGAGCTTTATTTCCTCAACTGTTTACACACATTGCCAGCCTTCTAGGCTAATGTTAGCAATCGAGCTAGCCATAACCTAACTAGCAAGCAATCTAACTAGCCTAACTAGCAAGGCTATTTCACTATAGTTATTAAGGAACGTCCATGTCTTTTAAATTCGCACTTGTGGTTCATTTTTGGCTTTATTGTCCAAAATTTCTTACATTCACGTATGACTCTGTGCTGTTCAGCCATGTTAAAAAGAGTGGTTACATCACAACTCGACCAATTCATGCTGCATCTACAATCCTGATTTCGATCATCCAATATAATAAGGCGGTAAATCCGACACCACTTGAATGCTGTATTACAACCAATGTGCACCAGCAAATATTTAGACGTTGAATAGATGCTGATACGACGGCCTGCACCAACGTAGAAAACTCGATCTAGCGCCAAAATTAAGGATAAGGATAAGGATAAGGATGTTTTATAGTCATTCCAGAACATGTTGTACATGAAAGGGAACGAAATGAGGTACTCAGGTCCCGGTTCAGGTAATAGCAATAATAAAACCAAGAAGAAAGCACACAATAAAAAAAAATATAAAAATAAGTAAAGAAATATATAAATATAAGTATAAATATAAAGTGAACAAAGTGTGAGGATAGGAATAAGACTGTAAAAATCTGAAAAATAAACAAGGTGCCAAGTGGACCCAAATTGCACATTGCAATATGCCCTGATATGAAAAAATAGTAATAATAGCAGCAAATTGTTCAGTGAGAAGCAGCAATTGTTCAGTGTGATTTGCAAGATTTTCAGTCTTAAAGTGCAGAATTTCGCAGTCTCAAATTGCAGCAGTGCCCTGATATGGAGTAATAGTAATAATAGCAGCAATTATTCAGATTAAATTAAAGTTGAGACGACATCCATAGTCGCTATCTGCATAGTTTGGTGACATCAGGACCTAAATACTTTATGATAACACTTCAAAACAGTTTCCAAATTTTAACTGTGCTGTAATATCATGTTTTGATATGGCAAGATGTTGAGCTCAGTGCAATGGTCAGAGATAGATCCATGGACACTGTTATTGGTAAAAGTGTCCTGGTTTCAGATGCGTTTGGACTGAATCCAGAAGCCAATATTGAGTCCCAGCAGAGTTCATCAGATGGGTTAACAATCAATCAGCTGCACAACTGAGTTTGCAGTACAGTTTGCTATTTTTCAGTGTACAGCCAGTGCAACAAAACAAGACGTGTCAGGATTAAACAATGAGTTCTATAATACAATTTCAGCAACTTATTTAGTCCTGTTTCCTGACAGTTTTATCACTGTTGCATACTGCTGCCTTATCTTGTCTCCTGCCGACTTCTATCATGCTTATCTGTGTTTGCTTTGCTGTTTTTTATGCTCCTGTTCCCTGTCTTCTACTCTTCTACTAAATCTATGTATCAACACGTGATTGGTGTGGTAGGTAAGGTGCAGGGCTAGGAACAGCCAATACGCAGGTGTGACCGAGTCAACTTTGCTCGAGTCCCAAGTCAGTCTCAAGTCTTGAGGCACGTCTAAATGTAGTCAAGTCTAAATGTAGAACACCAAGTCAAGTGTCAAGTCAAGTCAAGTCTCAAGTCAAGACCCAAGTCTAAATGTAGATTACCAAATCAAGTCTAGTCTCAAGTCAAGTCCCACATCTAAATGTAGAACACCAAGTCAAGTCAGAACAAATCAACAAAGAGCCGAGTATGAACTATGTATTAGTTAATGCTTAATAAGCATTAACTAACTCTTAATTAATGTATCCTTATTGTAAAGTGTTACCGTACAACTCTGGAAACTCGGACACATGCAATATTACCTTCTTCATCTTTTAGCTCACACAAAGCTATAATGTGATTGGACAGGCTTTGAAAGGTCAGCAACAAATGGGAAAGTGAAAGTTGAAATATTTGAACTTTGAGCCAAGGCAGCGCTTCCTCTAGGTTCGGAGGAGGAAAACAACGGCTCAGCTGGTGCAAAGCAGTTTTGCTGCAGCTGTGTTGACAGCTTAATCAGTCAAGTTACATAAATAACATGGCAGCATGTTGCACAAAGCCATTACTTTGGTCCAGCAGAGTTCAGTAGATGGGTTCACCATCAGTCTGGTGCACAAGCAAATCTGTTCAGCTACTTTTCAGCTTACAGCCAGAGAAACGAAACCGGATATGTCTGGAGTGTCTAAAACTTTGGTATGAAGTGCTGTGTTTACTCATATTTCAACCACTTATTATTTTCAAACTCCTCTCTACTGTCCCATACCTCATCTTGTCTCATGATTCTTTGCTTTCGCCTTATGCAACAGCACCAAAGACAGGGCACAAAGTAGAGAGTCAAGGGGAATTCAGAGTTTTGACAATGTTTGCGGTTCCGTTTGCAGTTTAGCATGACTGCTCATGTCCAAATCCATGACATATAAACTCACAGTTACATTTCTTTAGCTTTTCCCTATTCACATAAATCATATTTATGAGTCATGTTGCAGTCTGACAGTTCCCTTTAATGAGGCTCCGTAACACAGTGCATGTCAACCTACAGGGCCATCCCGATCATGAATATTTACCTTTTTATATGTCATCTGAAAATTTAAAGTGTAGAGCAGGAAGATGTGGGAGAAGAGATATGAGAAGGAAGGGGAGATGGTGACATTATGAGAAAACTAGTAGAATGAGATTTATTCTAACGTTGTGTGGATCAAGTAGACCCAGCAACTTTTGAAATCCAGCTCACTCAGTTTGTAGTGGTTTATTTGAACTCTGAAGTGTTTACTCCTTTAGTTTGGATTGTTTGGACAGGTGCAATACCATTTGAACTCAGGTGGCACCAAATAACGACACCGAGACACCTAAAAATGCGAGTCTCAGTCCTCTAACAAGAGAACCGCGGTGCGGTATGAGAACGTAATCTGAAACAACTACAGGAAACCGCCACAAAACGCAAGGGTGTATGGCAGGCTGTTTCAATTTCAAAATCTTATTCTCTTGATTTGGTTTGAAGATTTTGGTTTTCAATACAATTTACGTAGATAGTCATCTTGTCCCTACTATCACGATCACTCCAAGGATGAAGAAGATTTTGACAGTGAGAAATAACAGAATATTTGGGTCTAAAGAACCGAAAATGTGTAGTTGCATGTACATCGGGACATTCTAACAATATTTTTCCATAAAGTTCTGTGTGCGATTCCAGGAGTCATTCCTATGTTCCCAGGGTCCTATGTTCCCAAGGTCCTATGTTCCCCAGCTCTATATAGCACATAATGGGAACCTGAAAAAGATGTTCCCCAGCTCTGTATTCGCTTAATATGGTTAGTTAGGGTTAGGGTTTAGGGTTAGGGTTAAACATAGGACCCTGGGAACGTAGGACCCTTTGTCATGTTCCTATTATGTGCCATATAAATCTGGGGAAAATAGGACCCTGGGAACATTAGGACCCTGGGAACATAGGACCTTATACGCTCCCCGATTCCAAGCCTTTTTAAGACCTGGAAAATGCCCAATTCTTTTTCCAGACTTTTCAGACCCTGTTATGGCTAAAAGGAGATGGATGTTGACATCTGATAGCCAGCAGTTCCTCATGCTTGGAAAGCCTAGCAGAACCAAATGAAGTCCGACCCGATGCTCATATTTCTTCATGTGGTCTTTACTGTTACGAACACTAGAGAAGGGAAATTACAGCAAAGAGCAGGCAAGTCCATCATGTGTAGCCAGTGGTGGAAAGTAACTAAGTACATTTACTCAAGTACTGTACTTAAGTACAATTTTGAGATACTTGTACTTTACTTGAGTATTTCCATTTGATGCTACTTTATACTTCCACTCCACTACATTTCAGAGGGAAATCTATTTATCTATCTACATTTATTTGACAGCTTTAGTTACTTTTCAGATGGAGATTTGACACAATGGATAATATAACAAGCTTTTAAAATACAACACATTGTTAAAGATGAAACCAGTGGTTTCCAACCTTTTTGGCTTTTGACGTCTTCCAAAAAGCAGTGTGTAGTCGGGTCACATTTCAGATGTCTATGAGTTGTTAACAGCTCCACCAAATAGTGATTTTTCCCTCTAAACCTCACATGGTTTCATTTCAATAAATGTTCAAATGATCCAATATTTCAGCAAAAATCAAAGATTAGAGAAAAAGTCCAAAAACTGAAAACAGATTTATGTATCAGAACTTTGTTTTTTCTTCTTTCCTCTCCCATTAATCATCTCACGACCCCTCAGATTTATCTGGTGACCCTTTGGAGGGGCCCGACCCTTAGGTTGGGAACCACTGGACTAAACTAGCTAACTGTATATAAAGTAGTTCAAACTAGCTCCACCTCCAGCAGCTACAACAGTAACATGCTGCTTACACACTGATGCTTCAGTATTAATAATCTAATGATGTCAAATATAATAAAATATCAGTCAGAGGGACCAAACCACTACTTTTACTTTAATACTTTAACTACATTTTGCTGCTAATACTTCTGTACTTTTCCTTAAGTAGGAATTTCCTTAAGTAGGATTTTTCGTGCAGGACTTTTACTTGTAATGGAGTATTTTTACGTTGCTGTATTAGTACTTTTACTTAAGTAAAGGATCAGAGTACTTCTTCCACCACTGTGTGTAGCTCACGTTGCAGGGACTGGAATCAGGTTTGTTTTGACCCCCAACTCCAGTATCATTACTTTGATGAATCATGTTTTTTTTACCATGTGTTGTTGTTGAACAGGGTGACTGTGACAGCAGCCTGTAACATGGACTTCAGCCGGTTTCCCCTGGATTCCCAGACCTGTTCGCTGGAGCTAGAAAGCTGTGAGTTGGAACTCTCATGTACAGTTGAATTGTGTTGTGAAATAAGCATTGAGTGGACGTGCCATCGTCCCCATTAGCCGGTCCACAAAAAATTTAGAAAATGAGTGTGAAATTATCAGAGTTCAAATCAAGGTTTTTCTTAGAGACTCCAGTTTAGGCATTGCAATATATCTCAAAGATTCATAATTCAATCATAAATCAACTCACATTATTTTTTATTTTAACAAATAAAACAATAATAACAAAGTTGAAATCTGAAAGTTAGTTATATTCCCTATAAAGACGATCTTCATCCTAGAAATACAACTTCAAGGTTAGGTTGTAAAAATAATGTTGCACATCAAGATATAAAGAGAAAGTTGTAATATTTGGGATGGAATAATTTGGCCTGAGTTGGTAAAAAACTGTAGTGCATATCTATTAGACATAGAAATCACAAGGTCGAGTTAAGTTTTTTATTTCGTCTCGCAATTCCCAGAGATCACCTGTCAATCAAACAGTGTGGGCGGAGCTTGGATTTTCTGTTGCTGCAGTTTGAGTTTCTCTTTTCTTTGTCTCTTCAGCCATGGTAGGGTCCTTTTCAACTATGAAATACTGCATGTGCTTTGCATATTGGCTAATAAACATTCAATTTGTACCACTAAGAATTGTTTTAACTTCTGTCCCACTGCTGGAAAATGGCAGCAGGCCTTACAGAGGAGGATGGTGCAGTCTACCATATTGGTTGTTTTAGTTTTTGTTGGTGCAGTGGTTTGTGTTGGTCGGCATTTTCTTCTGCTGCTGGCTGCATGGTGCCAACATTTTCTACTGCCTCAAGCTGCGCACTCGGTTGTTTTCTGATCAAAGACAGCTCCATTTTTCACCTCCAGAACACATTGGAAAGAACAAAACATGGCGGCCCACAGGCAAACAGTAGTTTGTTTGACAACTTTGAATAACAGGGTGAAATACGAAAAAGTGTACTTCTGATTATGGAGGGCGTTTTTTTGTCCCCTCATTTTTATTTTCACAGGCATTTGATGAACTTTCAAAGCCCCAAGCCTCTGGTGATTTCTGATCCTATCATATAGTGTGGAGATTAGTGATTTTATGATTTGATTTGACTTACCTATGCTTTCCAGATGCCTACACGGATGAAGACCTGATGCTGTACTGGAAGAGTGGAGATGAATCCCTGAGTACTGACGATCGCATTTCCTTGTCCCAGTTCCTCATCCAGAAGTTCCACACCACCTCTCGTCTGGCCTTCTACAGCAGTACAGGTACATACTGTGTAATATTGTTGAGCTGCAATATAGTTAGTCACATACTTAGAAATCAATAGTATGTGTTGCTGGCTTCAAATGCTTGGCCCTGCCCTCTGTTGCAAATTTGATGACTTTGTCGCTATAGATTTAGCAACTTTTCAGACCCGCCTGGCAACTTGTGTGTGTTGAATCTTGAAGTAACCTGAAAAATTCAACCTTCCTATTAGGGATGGGACGATATGCTTATCTCACGATACAATTCAATATGCGATTCACAATACAATAAAACCATGATACGATGTAATAAATAAAAGTTCAATGTCAAAGTCTGACTGTGCAGAATTATGTTTATTTCTGAGACACAAATCTTTCTTGCAATGGCATTGGCTTGCTAGAATGTAAAGAATTTTAAAATGTCATTACAAAGTGCAAATAATATAATTTGGAGAGTTTATGAAACTGTGATGGTCAAGCCGTCTCATTTGTCATCACTACAGCAGAGTACAATGTTGTTAATATGGCAATTAATTTTTCTGCCCCACAATATGTATTGTCACATGTTTGTATTGCGATATACTTAATTTCGATATATCGTCCCATCCCTACTTCCTTTCAATGTTGTTATTGAAAAAAAGGAAAATGTCATCACATTAATAGCAGGGAACTTTTATAACATTAATGGGAATTTTTTAGGTAACACTATCCAATAAGGGTCACTAAGTTAAGGGTTAGTTAATGCTTAATAAGTGTTAGTTAATGCTTAATAAGCATTAACTAACCCTTAATTAACAGTTAACTAATGTCTAATTTATTAATGGTGTTCATGTTAACTAAGGTATTAATTTATACATTATTTAATAGTTTATAAAGATGACTATTAAATAATGTATAAATGAATACCTTAGTTAACATGAGCACCATTAGTAAATGATTACCAGACACATTAGTTAACTGTTAATTAAGGGTTAGTTAACTTAGTGACCCTTATTGTAAAGTGTTACCATTCCTGATTTATTACGTTAATGAGAATTTATTACATTAACAGGTGTGACAAGCCAGTTTCGTGAACGTAGGAAACATAAAAACTTAAGTGAAGTCCTTAACAGAAAAAGTTGCGGCTGTTTTGTGCAACCAGCCACAGCACTGCCGAGTCTTTCAACATGACACCACATCTGAGTTGTTCTATTGCTCCACTGTTTCCAGGCTGGTACAACCGTCTGTACATCAACTTCACGTTGCGGCGCCACATCTTCTTCTTCCTGCTGCAGACCTACTTCCCCGCCACCCTCATGGTGATGCTGTCATGGGTGTCGTTCTGGATCGACCGAAGGGCTGTGCCGGCCAGAGTCTCCCTGGGTAAAAAAATAAAAAATAAAAAATAAAAAATAAAAAAACCTCATGCCAAATGTCCTTTGAAGCAATTCTGCATGCCTGAGGAAAATCTGTCTGTGTGAAATGATGGAAGCTGGCTATGACATAGCTTTTCACGTAGCTCCGCCAATTGGGAACACACACACACACACACACTCAAACACACGAACCTCCCACTCACTACCGCACTCACTTTTCCTTTGAATTCATTTTCTGCATCTGGGCTATTTCAGTACTTGTCATATATGCGTTTTGTTGCTGTTAGACTGTTTTCCAACTTGTTTGTTTTTTCAACTTTTTTGTCGTCTCGTTCCCCTCATTAAATTCTGTTGTGTCTCTGTTTGTCATCTGGATTTCTTTATCTTTTAAGAGGCGATGCTTTTAGAAGCCCCTTTGAGATTACTTTATCTCAGTTGCACAGTTTCTAATCTTTTTCTTTTCTCTTTTTTCTGCGTTTTATCATTTATATTTGTAAATACACAAACTTTAGTGATATGGGGGAATTGCCTAACTACATAGATTTTACTCTGCACCACTTGATGTTACTATTTTGTCTGTATTAGTTAAACCTAGTTGTATACATAGATTTATTCTGTGGTTGTAGTGGCTATGGGAAAAAACTACAAATTAATTCTCATACTTTGTACTAGTTAACGTACCTGTTTGTTGACTTTTGGTGATGTTAAATTAGCTATTTTCTTTCACTATCACGCAAGTTAGCTAATATTAACTCAAAGCTGGGGTAGGCAACTTTGGCGAAATGAGCAAGAATTTGAAAGTATACAACAAACCCCCCTGCCTCCCTCCCTAACTCCCTCCTCCAACAAGGCTCAGGCGCACATGACACAGCTCTGCTAGCTCACTCTAGTTGTTACTAAAACATTCACCAGCAAAAATATTTTTTGGCAGCATAGATTAGCCATTGCGGTTACAAAACACATTGTGATACAGACATTGATCGAGCTAGGTTCACTCTATACTGGAGAGAGAGTGCGTCATCTTTGGCAAACTCTGCTAGCTCAGTCTTTATTCGCTGGCAATTTTTTTTTTGTCACACATAGATTAGCCACCACAGTTGCAAAGCCATAGCTACAGTATCTAATACCAGTTGACTGACTGAACTGAGCGTGGCTCCTTCATGATGAACAGGTCTTGTTACCTTGCAAGGCAGCTGGATTCGCGAGATCACGATCACGCGAAAATCCATCTTGCCAGGCTTCAAGTTATGCGTTTGTGGCTGAACCACAGTGGTGCGGACCAATCAGCGTCCTATGAGGGCAGCTGGGGGCGGGGCTTAGGTGTGACGACAGCGAGAAGCGAAGTTCGTTCACAACAATGGTGGCTCCTAAAGAGGCTAGCCTAGATGCTGCTATAACATCAGTTATTTCTGAACTGGAGAGTATTTCTTCATTGAAAGAAGAGCAAAGAACGGCACTGAAGGCTTTTCTGGATGGAAAAGATGTTTTCACTCTTCTCCCGACTGGCTTCGGCAAGAGTTTGTTTATATGGTTCGTTGATCTGATTGGTTGAAGTTAGCCTGTGATAGACGTTGATAGACAGATGGTTCATCCAATCAACCTGCCAAGTATTTTTTGAAAGTGCCTGCTCTTTTTCAAACAGTTTCCAAGGACGACTTCCCAGATGGTTCTGTGTAACAAACCATCTGACGTGTCAGGTTACAGGTCTTGTGCAGTGGGGAAAATAACTCCTTACACTTCTTTGGGCAAGTTTATTCCAGTCCAAGTATTCAGTTTGGATTATGGCTGTTTCATGTCGTCTCTTCTGTGGATATATTTGTTTTCTCTCTGCAGTTTACAGGCTGGTCAGGACTAGACTGAGCTATGTGCGCATGTGATTGATGCAGAGAGCTGTCGTGGTCTACCGGGAGCAGTGAGATTTTGGAGAGCCTGAAAATAGAGGCAGGGGTGATCACAGAGTCCTGATCTTCTCTCAGACCATTTGAATTACTCATAGCTGAAAAGGTGTTATGAAAGTTTCACCAAATAATACAAAAAGAAAGTTGCCTACCCCAGCTTTAAGCTACCATTAATTGTGGCAGGAGAAAATGATTTTGTTCACATTACTGGCCACAGAAGGTGAAAACGTCACTGTCCATGACATGTCGTGGTTAGTGATGCCTTTACCATGTACTTGTTATGATGTACCTCTGCATGAAGCAAGAGCCAAACTAACTAGGTCCAATGTAACATTTAGTGTAGATGCTCATTCAGCTGGTGCAAAAGCCTGCTGGTTACACATCGTAAGTGAGTTGTGAGTTTAGGCTTACTTAGATTTAAACCTGGTGTATCTTCTTCTGCTCAGGCATCACAACGGTGCTGACCATGTCCACCATCATCACTGGTGTGAATGCCTCCATGCCCAGGGTGTCCTACATCAAGGCAGTGGACATTTACCTATGGGTCAGCTTTGTGTTCGTCTTCTTGTCGGTGTTGGAGTACGCTGCAGTCAACTACCTATCCACCGTCCAGGACCGCCGAGAGCGCAAGATGAGAGAGCGAGCAAGATCACAGGTAACTATGTGGGCAGGAAAATCTGAAATTTTGTTTTCATTGCTGTGGTTACAGTCCTGCTACAATGTAGCCATGGATGCCGGCTGCAATAGTTTCTATGGTTACAGATCTGCTACGAACCTGAGTTTAAATATATTTTGCAACTATTCTAGGGTTTTTTTCCACACTTATATTGTCTGTAAAGATTCAAGTTTTACGGTTGTGTTTGAGATACATTGGGATAAGACAGTTTCAACAGTTATTTTGCATATGCATGTTGTATTTCACAATTCTGCATGTACACCATAATAGATTTTTTCCAAAATAATCTTGGTTTTAATGTCAAATTTTATAATGAAGCATTGGGTGATGATGGGTGGAGTTAATCAGGGATTTGGTCTTTTAAGCACATCTTTCCAGTTAGTTGGTGTGGAATTGGAATTGAATTTTCTTTGAATATTGAATATTACACACATAGATGTGAGTGCATTTAGATGGGAAGGCTGGCACTATCAGTCAATGTCCAATACTATCCACACCCAATGAGTCAGTGTTTGAATATAGTCTATGCTTTAGTGAATGAAACACCTAATTACATTTATGTACTGATGAATATAGACACATAGACACACAATTATATTGATATTATCAAGGAAGATAGTGAAAATAGGTGAAACAGATCTTGAAAACTGTATTATTTGTGGATCGGTAAATACATCTGCCCTATCTATGGTATAATTGAGTCTGCAATGCTTGTACCACAGTTCATTCTATATAGCAGAGGCAGATCAACTTGGGTCTACTAGTTATCTAGGATGAACTACTTTATTAGTTATCTAGTTAGGTTAGCAAATGCAGAGCTATCTTCAAGATTCTTGATATTGGCAGTCTACCTCAAAATTACATGAGAAATGCCCAACAACTTAACAACCCACTAATGCTAGACACTTATCTTGTTGTTATGATGCGCTACAATGCACTGTGGTACAGGTTGGAGGAGTATATGGCAAACCAGACAGTGGACATACTTAACACTAGAAAGGCCAAGGGAATTTGTTTTCACAGTGGGCTCCACAGACCTCCAGGAGTCCTTGAGAGAGACAGTTCAATTCTAAAATTCAACGACTGGCACTGGCCTTTCTAGTTTTAATGTACTTGGATATAAAGTACATATTAATGTACTTTAATATGGCATGAAATACAGAGAGCCAAGCCACAGTGATTTGGTTGAGTGGATTTGCAATTTTCATTTTGTGAAATGTATTACCCAATTGTAATTAGTCGCATACAGAAAGTAGCCAGCTGATATCATGGCTTATTTTGCCCTACATAAGAGATTTGAACTATTTTTAGCTCAGCAGTTCAAACACTACCTGGAGCTAACTTAAAGGTACACCACGTTTTTAGTAGATAGGCCTGTTGTTCAACTGTTTGATGATGAGAACATAGACACCAAAGTCATGTGTCCCCAGCAGATCATTGGCTCCGGTGCTCCATGCTAACACTTCAGCAGAAACTATGGCTCCATGCTAACACTTGAACATACATCATGTTGAGTGATAGTAGGCCACTAGCATTTCTTCAAAAGTTTGCCTCTTCAGATGCAATTTTCAAACTTCGCTAAAGTATGAGTTCAGGCTCATGATAGTAACTGCCGAAATTTTTTCACAGTAGCCTGACCGTAGCTTGTTCCTTTTGAATGGAACATTCCAACTAGTGCGGCTAGGCTAAAAGCCTGCTGGGTAGTGTAGTTCGGTAACTAATTGTGTTATTCATGTAAATAATACTGAATGGATTTTTGTGAAGTGAGATGTGTTGATGCTTACTAGAACATATTTCAGATGCTTTTTAGATTGTTTATTGTTTATTGAAGTAACGCCCCATATACTGAATTGGGGTAAAGTCAAACCTAGGGTTGATGGAAATTCCTATATTTTCACTGGCCCAGCAGTCAAAAATGAAAATAACCACTTTTTCATAAATGTAGAATATTAATTAGTATGAAGTAAATGATATTGACAGTTCATAATACACAGTGGGAAAATGATTGTAAAATAAACACCAAAAAACAAATGAGAGCTTTTCAGTGAATGTAACGAGCAGTAACATGGGAAAAACATAATAAACAGAGGGGAAATTCATGAGGCTGTATTATAGACATAATACCCTCCTTACCCTCTGGGTTTGCCAGCCATCTGTCAACATTCTGAGGGTTGAATTGTTCCATGTCTGGGCCCTTAAGGCTAATGAAGAGGAGCTTTGACAATATCAAGAGTTTGCTCCTCCAGTCTGACCTGATGAGCTTCATAGCACTGAAGCCCCTCTCGCATCATGCAGTTGAAAGTAGGAGTAGCCTACAAGGATTAGCTAACACACACACACACACACACACACACAACTAGTAATGTTATATACTTCTTGCAAGTGTTACTTTTAGCTAGCAACATTGAGCTAATATTAGTCGCAAACGAATTAGCTAGAAGGCTACAATATATAACGTTATCCCAACAGTAATGAGTGAGATGATATTTGAATGTCACTTGTCTTCAACACGCCACATCTGTTTGATACTGGGATCCCAAGACATTAAGCAGACCTGATGGTTGTCAGCCACCTGCTTTGCCAGCATACAGGCTATGTGCTGCTGGCTCTTGTCATGGCCATCAAGTGTATTTTTGTGATAACTGTCAGTCCCTTTATAATGAACCTGCTTGATCCGCATTACCCAGAAATTCCTGACAAACAGTGCAAAACACTGCAGGGATTTATCTGTCATTTTCAACCCATGGGAACTGCTACTTTTGCCACAGAGTTTGAACTTGCCGCCATGTCTACGCCACTCTGAGCTCAATGGAGGCACCTCCCTCTGGGGAGCAATCTGATTGGCCAGAATAAGCACAACAGAGAAGAGAGTGGGCCAGTGGCAGAGTGGCAAAGGTCATGCTCATCATTGGGTGAAAAATTGTAGGACTAGAACTAGATTGATCGGTCACTGGCGCAATTGGGCCAGTTGATTGATCAGTCACTGGCCCAAGATAACCTCTTAGTGGCCCCAGGCCATTGGGCAATCCTTACTGTCAAACCCTGCTGTGTACAGCAAACGATCACTCATACGTGAAATAGTTCCAAAATAATTCTGCTACATCAGCTATATTGAGTAAATATTTCATTTTTAAAATGTATGAATCTACAGGCCATATAAAAAATAAAAAAAACAACCAACTATCACGATCGATAAAAGATCAGTCTTCTTATTTTGAATATTGCTAGTGGCCTACTATCACTCAACATAGTGTATGATAAAGTATTACCATGGAGTTTACTATCACTCAACATAGTGTATGCTAAAGTGTTAGCATGGAGCCTACTATCTCTCCACATAGTGTATGCTAAAGTGTTAACATAGAGCACCTCAGCCAACCATCTACCTATGATTTTGGTGTCTATATGTTTCATCACTTAACGGAAAAGCTGACCAACAGGCTAATCCCCCACAAACTTGGCGTACTCCTTTAAAATTCTCAATGTAAAACCTATGATTATCTGTTTCTACCTCCCAGTCACTCCCCTGCACCTGCGGCATCTCCCAGACCCGAACCATGACCATGCTGGACGGCACCTACAGCGAGGCCGACACCAACAGCCTGGCCGGCTACACCGAGGACCCCATGGTGCCCGAAGAGGAGCAGGAGGAGCTGCACGGGGTTCCGGAGAAACCTGAACACATGGTGGTACATTTGTCAGTGAGCAGCGAGTCCACCACCACCAAGAAGAAGAAGAGCATACGCGCCCTCAACATCATCCAGAATACGCACGCCATCGATAAATACTCCCGGATGATTTTCCCCGGTTCGTACATCTTCTTCAATCTTATCTACTGGTCTGTCTACTGCTGAGAGGGACTCCTGAGTCAGGATGGAGGCCAGACAGAGTAATACACAGACAGTATGAATGCTGCGTCAAAATGTTCCACATTCGGACTAAGTTTTAGAGAGCTGATGTATGTCTGGTGCTGATAGATCATTAGGTTCAAGGCCTTGGAGAATAACAGAGCCTGAAAAGATGAGGAGAGTGATTGGCTTTCTTTCCTTCCATCTGCAAACGTTCTGCATGGAGAACTCTGGGATTGTTTGGGTCGCTCCTCTTTTGTTTTTGTCCTTCATGCAGCACTTCGAATGTTCATTGACGCTATTCAAACTCTCAAAAGGTAAAACAAAGGAAGCTATCCGTCGGAAAGGCATTTTTGCTGTTGAAAAACTCTTTGTCCTCACGACTGCCATTAGAAAATGACATTGGCTTTGGCTGGTTATAACTGCTGAACACGGTTGTTAGCTTTGCTTTTAAGTCAATTTGTGTAGTGGACTTCTATCATTGCTTTGAGTGCATACTGAATACATAAAGTACACTTACCGTGCGTTCACAATGTGAGCAACTTGGTTGATGGATTTCTCTATTCTGACTGATGGTGGTCTATGTAGCGGTCTGCAGCTACAAAGTTTTGAACAGGCAAATCATGTATTTTTCACTGCTTTGGTATTGCCTTTCACAACGTTACGTTGTTTTGAAAGGACTGTAGCACCCAATAATGTAATAATTTCCTGAAAATGTAATAACGCCTGAAAATGTAATAAAATTTGAACTTAACTTGATCGAAAATGTAATAAAACCCAATAATGTAATAACTTGACCAATAATGTAATAAAATGTCTTGACTGATATTGTAATAAATTTTTCCAATAATGTAATACCTTTCAATATAAGAAAACCCAATAATGTAATAACTTGACCAATAATGTAATAAGATGTCCTGACTGATATTGTAATAACATTTTATGTTTATTTTTATATTTTATGATTGGAAATGTAAACTCTAGGCTTTATGTAGAATTTGAAATTTACAACAGATGGCAAGTGGTACGTTGTTATCAGGCAAAGATGCATTAAACTAAAATCCCTATCAATGGGAAATGAACCCGTCCATACCCATGCTGATTGGTCGTTGTGCAAGTATCGTCCATTAGACCAGAGTGGATCTTAGATTAGACACCATCAGAAGAGTTGTAAAAAGTAGAAACTTTTTGACTTTTACTCAATTGCACCCCCACCGATTATGATGGGGGGATCCAATCACAGATTTTCTAGTTTTAAAGCGGGAAAACGGGGGGGGTTAAGGAACAGTTACCTGGGGTCCCCAGTGCTGCTCAGAAGCTTATCTGACCTGGAATGGTCTCCCAAGGAGGAAGTCCATCTCCCACTCAATAAGACCAGGATGTAGTTGCATGTCCCTGAGTTTCTGCCCATGTGCATATGGCTGTATGGTGCTCAAAGTCTGCACTTTAACCTAATAGTCATTCTTTCATTTTAAATCCAATGTACGTATATAACATTCTTAAATTCTTAAAACACAAAATGTAGAACTCTGGACTGAAAATGAACATCATCAGTTTTGAAAAAGAAAATGACCCACCTGAAAGGTATTACATTATCGGTAAAAATGTTATTACAATATCAGTCAGGACATTTTATTACATTATTGGTCAAGTTATTACATTATTGGGTTTTACTATATTGAAAGGTATTACATTATCGGTAAAATGTTATTACAATATCAGTCAGGACATTTTATTACATTATTGGTCAAGTTATTACATTATTGGGTTTTATTACATTATTGGTCAAGTTATTACATTATTGGGTTTTATTACATTTTTGATAAAGTTAAGTGCAAATGTTATTACATTTTCAGGCGTTATTACATTTTCAGGAAATTATTACATTATTGGGTGCTACAAGGACTACACTGACTTTTTGGGAAATTGGCTCATTGGTCAACTTACCCTTTACGTGATGAGGAGATTGGCAGAAAAAACCCCAAAACCAACTCTGGATTACATGCTCTACTTACTCTTGACAATGCCAGTTGCCTCTTAACGTACTGTATGCCAAAACATTTAGCATGTGCACAGGTCAGAGATACCTACCAGAGACACAAATCTCTTGTGTCTCTGATAAATTGACCAAGTCAATTTCCCCAAAAGTCGTCAAAGCCTTTTAACGTAGCTAGCTAGCAAGCGCTAATTTGTAGTATAAATCGAAAATAAACCGAAAAGAAAATCTGCAAAATTACTTAAAAGTTTACCACCCCAATGCTGGATGCAACCATTCTCCAAGTGTCGTTTTTGAGTCTTTCCAATAAGAATTGAAGAAAACTGGGAATGAAACAATAGGAAGGGCAGAAATCTGATTGGCTGATGACCATGAAATGTTCAGCTATGGCCAACTTTTCTAGGCTCTAAAGGAAACGAATGCACTTCTGGTGATTTGTTGATCGTGTTGCTCATAGTGTGAACACATGGTTACTGACTTGAAGTTGCTTTTAAGTTGTTTTTCCCTTTGATATTACTTTTTTGTACACAAGTCTCCATACAAGTTCAGGAGCAGTCACTTATCCACTCCGCTAATAGCCACTTGACTGTCACCAACTGCATTCAGGCTATTTTTCTAAGCTCTCATTATCATTATCATTTTTTCTAAGCCTAATTACTCTCATGAAAATGCAAAATTACCTCTTGAAAAGTAGGACCCAAGACAGTGACTGAAATGATGTTACCTAAGTCTCCTTTGCAGTGTTTGTATATGTGAAGTTTTGGCTAGTTTTTTTTTTTTTTTTTAAATGAAACTAAGTACTGTAAGTGGTGGTGAACACGGATCCCCAGACCGCCCAATGTTAATGGTCATATAAAGGTACAGTATGTGCACTCACAATTGAAAATCTACCAAAGTGAAATATCACTTAAAGCCAAGAAAGTAGTAGACATGTACAAAAGGCCGTAAAATTAACTTAGATTGATTTTTATGAGGTGGTAAAAGCTGTCTTAATGAGGCAAATTGTTCCTGTAAATTGTAAAATACCATGCCATTTCTTTAAAGTAATACATGTGTGAAGTAGCAAAGCATTTCAAGCTGAGGTCATGCATACTTTTACAACCAGCAAGCACATCGGAGAAATTCTTTATTTCGTTCATGCATATGATATTAAAAATGACATTTGAATACATACAGCTTGTGTAAAAGAATGTATTGTAACCATGCAAATATTTCTAAACTGAAAAAATTCAAGTGATTTTGTACATCGGTGTGGCCAATTAGAGGTCGCCCATGCTGCATAATTTATAATTTCTACAAATGCAGCCACATTTAATGAATCCTAATGTACCACTAAAGCATCTGACCATACTGACCAATGTGTTGGCAATTGGAGTGTGTTTATCTTGATCATTTGGGAATTTGATATTAATATTTTATTGACTGTTTCTGTCCACTGTAAAGCTTTATTTATATGTACAGTCACAGTATGCAAATCTAGAGGAAGGGAGAAGCATACACCTTAGTTTGGAAGCTGTTTCTATTTAATTTAACGTGAAGCCTGTGGTTGACATGTTTTTTCTTTCTGTAGGCCTATCACTGTAAGCATTCATGAGTTGCTACTGACATTAAAGAATGTTACAATGTATTTATTAGGGGATATTAAATAAAACTATCATAAATGAAGTGTGCCTTTTCATTTTGAAACATTTACCCTTTAAACTCCATGTACATACCATATAAGGAAGCCTCATTTTGCTCTCAGTTGTCAGATTCATGGTCACTGGAAAATAGGGACAATTAGGGGTTCAACTCATCTAATGGTGATGCCATTCCTTAAAGTCTAATGTTTGAATATACACTCACCGGCCACTTTATTAGGTTGTTTGTTAACACAAATAGCCTGCTCCTGCACACAGTGAATCATGTGGCAGCAACTCAATATATAAAGCAAGCAGACACGGTGAAGTGGCTTAGTTTATTGTTCAACCAAACATTAGAATGGGCAAGATTCGTGATCTAAGCAACTTTGACCATGGTCTGATTGTTGGTTCCAGTATCTCTAGCTGCCCTTCTGGGATTTTCACGCACTACAGTCTCTAGAGTTTACAGAGAATGGTGTGATAAATAAAAAAAATCCAGTGAGCGACAGTTCTGTGGCCGAAAACATCTTGTTCAGGTCAGAGGAGAATGAGCAGACTGGTTGAAGCTAATAGAAAGGCCACAAACGCTCAAATAACTCTCTTTACAACAGTGGTGTGCAGAAGGGCATCTCACAACACACAACACTTATGATAAATAGATGACCAGCCGGTACTAGATAGGTGTACCTAATAAAGGTGATATGGTCATGAGACTTGCTCACCACTTGAATCCTGAAGGCCCACAGGTCAGACCCAACCCAAGCAGTATAAATCGGTGTTGTTAATTCATTCTAGCCTGCCAAGCTGTATCCGCAGTTAAAGGAATAGTTCACCCAAAAATGAAAATTCTGTCATCATCTACTCACCCTCATGCCAAATGAAACACAGGTGAAATTTGTTAGTCCATATAACACACAGGGAGGTTGCCAGCACAACTTGGTAGCAGCCTTCTCCAAAACAGCTGAAGTCAATGGGGACCTGGGGGGTCTTCCATCAACGAAAGCCGCGCTTACTTGAAAAAGCCCGGCTCGAATTAACGTCGACTCTCACTTCAGGCTCGAGTCGTTCCACTAACACAATCCAGCTGTGTCTAGTCAACGTTAACTCTAACCAGGTTTGAATAATCTTACATTGTGCGCACACACGGAGTACATAGTCGATTGTCGAAAATACGATACTATGTCACAAACAGAAGGGAAAACAAGAGCTGTGTTCTTCTCAGCGGCTGGAATTATACGAGTTATATAGAATTATACGAGGAATATAAAGAGGTCATCGCCAAAAAGAGCAATACTGCCGCAATCAACAAAGCGAGGGAGATGGCTTGGCAAAAAATTGCAGATAGACTAAATGCGTAGGCTGTTATACAAGCCTACTTATTTTTCATTTGTGTTTCATTTGTATAATAAATGAACATTCAGATCACTAGATACAGTGAGACTGTGTGGCTATATTATCAGTAGGATAGATAATATCAGATGTATGTTTAAAATAATTGTGTAGGCTAACTTAGGAGAACCGACATAACTACAATGCATTTACTGTTAATTAGTCTAATTGGGTGAGGTGTGTGAAGCCCCTCTGACCTAGTGACCCTTGGCCTTTATTCATTCTTCACTGTTACATCTCAACAGGAGCCATCTCAATAGCCAGAAAGTTTGATTGGTTGATTTTGGAGACAGTGAAAGTGGTAAGACATCATTTCATGACACGTACATTCATGCTTGGTCACATTGTAAGAAAAAGGTCTTTACTTGTGTTTCCGAACACGGACATGACAGAAGTGATGCCAGCGTGAAGATACACCTGACGGAACTGTCTTTTGGGACTCTGTTTCTGCCCGTCGGACATTCTTTGACACACAGCTAAATTAAGCTTGACAGTTACGGAGCAGGCTAGTCCTGCGGTACAAGTTTCCATGGTTACTGAGCAGGGAATCATGTAAGCCACGGTAATGGAACGGAACTCTCACTTAAAATAAGCCAGGCTTTTCCTTTATCCGCCTTGATGGAATACCCCCCCTGTTCTTTAGAGTCCCAAAACAAAAAACAGCCAAACAATCACACTGTGAATAGAAAGACCTATACACCATTATTTGTTGCAAATCAATCAGCTGTAGTTCAGATTTGCACTAAATGATGGTGTAAATATACTGTAGGTCTTTTTGGAACTCTGAAGAACTGGTCCCCACTGACTTCAGTTGTTTTGGAGAAGGCTGCTATGGAGTTGTGCTGCAGCCTCCCTGTGTGTTATATGGACAAACTTCACCTGTGTTTCAACTGGCATGAGGGGGAGGAGATGATGACAGAATTTTCATTTTTGGGTGAACTATCCCTTAAATAGCGGAACAAG
Source organism: Centroberyx affinis (assembly GCF_046629955.1). Classification (NCBI taxonomy): domain Eukaryota; kingdom Metazoa; phylum Chordata; class Actinopteri; order Beryciformes; family Berycidae; genus Centroberyx; species Centroberyx affinis. The sequence goes on along the minus strand of NW_027279414.1, from coordinate 190,151 downwards.
TCCAACTGGCAAAAACAGAACACACTAAGCAGATGCACCCCTAAACCCCCAACACACTTTCGAACACGGTCTAGCCATGCATCGCTCACCGGCACTGAGCAAGCAAGCTAACTAGCGCAAAATGTCTGAAAAAGGGAATGTGGATGCTGAAGCAGACAGTTTAAAGAGAGATGGGAGTCAAAATATTTGTTTACCGACTGTAAGGCAAAGCATGCCGTGAGAAAGAGAACTGCACAAATGATATGAAGAAGTCACCGGTTTTTGAAGACGTCACCGGTTCCAGAGCCAGAAAGGTAAAAAGTTGCTCAGATTGAGGATGAAAGGTGATGAAATGTGGAGGAACATCTCACAGCATCTCACAGCATCTCAAAGCCCTGGAGTGAAACTGCAGATGCAAACAGGTGATCATAAGTATGTATCACCTGAATATAGCATGCTCACATTCTGATGTAAGTCAATGGCAAACTTTCCAGGGATCCATGCGCAAAGTGAACACCCTGAAAATTTTGCAGATTGACTGACCATGAGGGCAAATGTGAAAACAAATGATTCCAGTCCCTGTAACTTTAACTCAGCATGATGGACTTAATGTAATTTCCCTTCTTCGTATCCTTACTGTTTTCCAACACTGTAGATCAGTGATTCTCAACCTTTTTCATATCAAGGACCCCTAATTTAGTCCACATTAGGGCCACGGACCCCCATTTAATGAGATTCTATCTCTCAAACCCAAATCTGAGATTATTTATTATTAGATATGATTTTGTCCAGAATTCCATGACTATCTGTATTGTAGGTAGAGAGATACCAGAGAAACTATGATCAAAACAGTCATTCTTCTACATTCTCTAATTGTGTTAACTTCTTGTAAATGAAACAATGGTGAAGTTTAACAATTCATCAATTTAATGGGGACCCCCTGGAACTCCCTCAAGGACCCCTGGTGGTCCCCGGACCCCACGTTGAGAACCACTGCTGTAGATGGTTTTCCAGCTTTTATCATGTAATATTTGTTATTTACTGCACCCCTAATACTCCTGACAACTTTTACGTTTAGGAAAGATTTAAAGAATTTAGATTTGCGGATATGAAAGTGAGCGATCAAGATTATTAATGATGGAATTCAAAGAGTGTATCTTGTTTTTCAACATAAAAAAAAAAAATTACATCCTCACATTTTAATATCAACAGAGAAACCAGTTTTATTTAGTATAAATTCTTTCATGTCACTCCACAATTTAAAGGAAGAGTTCGGCGATTTGATATAATTTGACAAATGATATTGTTGAAGGAAATTATGTTCTTGTCATAATCAATGCATAATTTATACTTAATCAATATAATCAAGGAGAATATGTTGTGCATAATCTATACTTAATCAAGGAGAATATATTTACACATTCCTTTAATCATGAAGTACACATACATGTACTATGTACAGTAAGAAGAGAGTAGAGAGAGAGAGGTACCAACCTTTGGTACCAGCCCATGCCAGTATGCTTCTTTTTTTTTTTTACTTTTTAAACTTGACAGTTTCCTTTACAAGGGGTTACAATTTTTGCCGAGTTTTATATATCCGAACAATTCAACATGAAAATATGTATAAAAATAAATCAAAACAAATTGAAATAATATTAAAACAATACTAAAAATGACCAACGTAAATAACACAAACATATCAAAACTAAACTAAACATGAGTTATATACAAGTTCACCTTACATAGACATACATATTCAATCCAATATACATATTATTTATCAAAAAATAAAATGTCCTGTTTATTTTGTCTCACTTTAAAGAAGACACAGTAGACTAGCTCAGAGCATCACCTGCAGTCCAGTTCCTTACTAAGTATATGTTCGTTCACTTATCAATCCCAATGTTCCCCCATTGCCTCCATTGGTGGTGTCCATCTTTCTATAAAAATTTCCCTCTGTAATCTTAGCATATACGTAATTTTTTCCATTGTATAAATACTTCTTAGAATTGTTAACCACTCATCATAGGTGGGGGGGTCCTTTTTAAGCCATCTTATTGTAATTGCTTTCTTTGCTGCTGTTAATAATATTTGTAAGAAATACATCCTTTTCCTACTGTGAATTACATATGGTTTCATCCCAAGAATTGCTATCAGAGGGTCTCTTACCAATTCAACATCTAATACTTTGTTCACAGTGGTAAAAAATGATTTCCAAAAGTGATCTAACAATGGGCATTGCCAAAATATATGCAAATGGGTAGCCATGGTCTCTCCACATCCCCTCCAACATCTACTTGACTGGTTTGGATTCATCGTTGCCACAATTTGTGGTGTTCTGAAAAATCTGTTCATTATCTTTCATTGAAATTCTCTCCACGAATTGGCGTTAGTGACTGTATGGGCCTAAGCACAGATCTTTAACCAAACGTCCTCCCTTATTTCCTGTTGTAGCCCACCTTTCTTTCACATGATGCCAGTATGCTTCTTAAAAACAAGAGAGATGAATGGGATTGTTATTGCCAGAAGGAGAGGCTATAGTCAAACATTGTGTGCAGAGAGACTCGTATTGGGGACGGACTGGTACAGGAATTATGGAGGAAGACTCCTAGTTTCGGCCTTGAGGTACAAAGCAACAGGTGCTTTCCGTCAGAAGTAGCTGGAATTGACGTACTGACCACATCCCAACAGCTAGACCAACTAGGAATAAAGCCAAAGAAAAAGAATCAGAGTTTGTCTCATCCGTTCTGTGTTCAGCTCCTCCAACCTGAAGTGGAAGTTGAAGAAAGAAGAAAATCCACTACAACAGTGATTCTCAACCTTTTTCACATCAAGTACTCCTGATTTAGTCCATATTAGGATCACAGACCCCCATTTGATGAGAATTTGTCTCGAATTTGTCTTGAACTCAAATCTAAGAATATTTTATTGTCAGATATGATTTTGTCCAGAATTTCACTTCTATCTGTATTGTAGGTAGAGAGATAACAATGAAGCTATGATCAAAACAGTCAATCTTCCACATTCTCTAATTGTGTTAACTTATGAAATGAAATAATGGTGATGTTTAATACTTCATCAATTTGCTGGGGACGCCCTGGAACCCCCTCAAGGACCCTTGGTCATGGGATTCTGGACAAAATCATATCTACCAATAAAAATAGTCTCAGATTTAGGTTTGAAAGACAGAATCTCATTAAATGGGGGTCCGTGGCCCTAATGTGGACTAAATTAGGGGTCCTTGATATGAAAAAGGTCTGAAGTATCATCGGACAAAGTGCCATCATCAACGTCCCGGGACAACGTGGTGGCAACATAACAATGCGTGCGGCTATTAGTCAAAACGGCGTCCTTCACCATCATGCAATCCATACAACACTGCACACATTATCACATTTCTGGACACCCTCCACAACACACTAATTCCTAATGACCAGGGGCCAGAGCAGCCCAGGTACGTTATCATCATCTGGGACAATGTTAGTTTCCACCGGGCTGCTTTGGTCCGCAATTGGTTCACAGGTCACCCACTTTTCATCGCACTCAATCTCCCCCCATACTCTCTGTTCTTGAATGCTATTGAAGAATTCTTCTCTGCATGGCGTTGGAAGGTGTGTGATCGCCAGCCCCACCAACACATAGGCCTAGCCCTTCTACAGGTAACGGAGCAGGCTTGTGGAGACATGGATCAGGGGTCCTGCCAGGCCTGGATACGGCACTCCAGGCCATACTTTCCACGCCGCCTAGCTCAAGACAACATCGCATGTGACGTGGATGAAGTCTTAGAGTTTTAGCCACATTTTTTTCTGTTCTTTTTTTTTTCTAGCACAAATGTTTTTGTTTTCTTCTACTGCACTTTTGTTGTTTAAGGAGTGCAGAACATTTTGAGAAAAAAAAACAAAAAAACTTTTTCCCCTTATTTGAATTGATAGTGTTATGTTCGGAATACACATCCATACTTTACACATTTGGATACCTGTGTGTATGTGTGTTTACTACATGTATGACAAAACTTTATTGCAAACTGCTCTGCCCTGCACACAGAAAAAGCAAAAGCCACAAGTGTTTTTCATTTATACTATCAGTGCGTAGTCGGTGCTTCGTGTGTTCAAATGATGGTTGGTGTGAACTGTATTGACTCAAAAACACACTTTTTTAAAAGAGTTTGAAGAGTTTTGCAAGAATTGTTTGCTTTTGCAAGAGATGTATAATGTTTTGCTGGTTTGGTGTAAGGTTTTGTGGTTAGTATGTAGAGTTATGCAAAAAAATAGCCTATAGTTCCAAAGATAGTGCCTAAGCAATCAAAAAAAACTGTAAGATCATTGTTGTAAGAATTGTTTAAAAATACTAGAGGGACCGAAACGTTAGTATGATCAATAAATTGTGCTGCCGAGCAAGAGCAGTGTGCGGGATCTTCTTTTCTCAAGGCTAAAGGTTGTGTTTGAAAAGTTGGTGAATTCTGCCGAGAGGGCGATGCCTAGGAGAGGAGTTGCCTCCTACTGTTTACTGAGGCTTTGTGTGAAAGAGGTGAAATGTCTGAGAGGGCGCTCAGTGTGATGATTGTGTGTGGGTTGGGTGCGTGTGCTGTGTTCGCTGGGGGAACGATTTACATGACGGGGATGTATTACAGAGGGCAAGAGTGAAGTTGAAGAAGGATTAAAGATAAGTGTGAGTGGGAGAAATAACGAGGATTAAAGGGTGAGAGGTGATTTCAAAAGAGGGGCGGGGTATGTTGAATAAAGATTGAGAGGTGAAGAGTATGTTGAACTGAATTAAAAACAACAACAACAAAAAAAAGAAAAAGGTTGAAATTGAGCTAGGAGAGCGTATGTCGAAAGAAGAGCGTGTGCATTTTTGGATGAGAAAATATGCAGTTTGGCCCTGATGGGAGAGAAAGTTATAACATCTATGGAAAATTGTGGAGCAAAACTGTGTTCGTAAATTTACATGAAATTGTACATTACCGAAAGCAAGGACAAACGCAATCAAACGAACGGTCATGTACCGAGCTATGCATGAATGGAATTTACTCCCTAGACATATCACACAAGAAAACAGTAAAATTCGATTGAAAATTTTAGTAAAACAGCATCTTTTGACTAGAGACGTTGAAACGATGTAGAAACTAGTTTGACTAAGTTTTGAATAAAATACAAATATGAGTTTGATTGTGTTTGTGGACCGGGAAACTGGAGTGAATCCGACTAATTTCTAATTATTGTATTGAATACTAGTGTGAAATGGACTGTATTATGATTTGAAATGTGTTGGGGACACTGGAGTGAAACGGACTATTTCATATATTCTGATTATTGAATTGTCAGGAGCTTGTCTTGTCTGTGTGTGTGTTCTCGTCTTTGTCCTGTTTAAGTGTATTGGTTGCATTGTCACTATGTAAAGTCTGTTTTGTGGACCCCAGGAAGAATAGCTGCTGCAATGCTGTAGCTGTAATGGGGATCCTAATAAACTAAACTAAACATGAAGCCTTCCAAAACCAAGCTTTTGGTTTTGGAAGGCTTGCTGACACCTGGCAAAGTACATTGGGTAAACTCAAGGCTGGATTATGGACCGGGCCAGTGGGGCCAGTGCCCCGGGGGCCTCGGACTGCCAGGGGCCTCTGAAGCCTCAGGTCCCGCGGCCCGGGACTGCCAAAGGATGTTGAACACCAGGGCCCTCGCCACATAAAGCGCAAGCTGACCACTAGGGCCCCTGACACCTCGGGCATATACAGTGCGAGCTGACCGCTAGGTATGCCACTGGGGGGGGGGCCTCCAAGGACGTGTGCCCAGGGGCCTCGCGGGACCATGATGCGGCCCTGGGTAAACTTACTGGCAGGCTACAAAGATCCAGAGGTTGATAAGGGTAAGCACCCTGGTCCATTAGCGCAGTGGTTCTCAAATTTTCTGGCTCATGACCCCTTAAAACCACTTGATGCCTACTGGTGACCCCCATTACAGGAGCTCATAGAGGAAGAACGATAAAGGATGTTTTATCTTTTTTCAGCTTGTTTCAATGAAAGCTGTTTAGTATTTCTGCTTAGTTTAGTATTGCTAAAAAAGCAAAAAAGTTGAGGAAAAAAAATGAAAAAATAGACATGACAATAATACAGTATGTATGTAGTATGTATAGTAGAAATAGATTTTTTTTCCTCCTATCCCATAAATCATCTCGCGACCCATGAAAATTATCTCACGACCCCCTGGGGGGTCCCGACCCCCAGGTTGAGAACCACTGCATTAGCGGACCCCATACCATTACCTCAGTTTCTGTGGGGAAGATGTGCAGCTACGGTAGAGACTGAATTTCACACACCAGAGTATATGTCAGTAGCTAAGAAATTATTAGGAGAACACTGTGGGTTAACATTTCACACATTAGGTCAACTGAAAATTTCCTTGCATTCAACACAGACTTAACTTATCTCAATTCCTCGCAGACATGAACGCATGACTCAGGGCGTGGTCAGGGTAAAAGAATAAAATGAAACAAAGGTAAAAAAAATAAAATAAGATAAAATTAACTTATACTGAATGACATTAAAAGACTGAATCGTACTAGTGAGATAAACAACTAAAAAAGTTGAAATTGTTGAAAACAGGAGGAACCCCATATAAGATATAATGGAAAATAGCGAATAAAACACAGACATAGAGAGATTAAAGCTGCGGTAGAACACCCAGAGGTTAGAGCTGCATTTTTTTTTTTAAAGTGCATAGTGGTGAGTGTGTGGAGAGTAGTGTGCATTTATCTGGTATTGTTTGCTATTGCCACTATATATAGTGATTCAAGCCTATGCCTGTGGAGTTGCTCACTCCTTTGCTGGCATTTGGGCACAAAGAGGTTTTCTTCGAGCAGATGACACTCCTGTCAAACGTGCCTCTCAGCTTCAAGCGCTTTTGTCTGCAATTAAACTCCCCATCGGCCTTGCTGTAGTTCAATGTGCTGCTCATACTCTGACTTTGTCTCTAGAGGTAACTCTGTGGCAGAAGCATGCCGATTGCAATCTCGCTGACTTACTAACTATACAGAATGACGCCACGCAGTCAGAGAAGGACACATGGTTAGCTGCAGGCTGTGTTGCCTGCCCAGAAACGGGTTTGTATAGGCCAGTGGTTCTCAACGTGAGGTCCGGGGACCATCAGGGGTCCTTGAGGGGGTTCCAGGGGGTCCCCGGCAAATTGATGAATCGTTAAACTTCACCATTATTTAATTTACAAGAAGTTAACACAATTAGAGAATGTAGAAGAATGACTGTTTAGATCATAGTTTATCTGTTATCTCTCTACCTACAATGCAGATAGTCATGGAATTCTGGACAAAATCATATCTGACAATAAAAATATTCTCAGATTTGGGCCCAAGAGACAAAATCTCATCAAATGGGGGTCCGTGGCCCTGTGGACTAAATTAGGGGTCCTTGATATGAAAAAGGTTGAGAATCACTGGTATAGGCAATTGGGAAGAGGTAAAGTGGTGGCCCCTGCCTCCTTATTACCTGAATTGTGCAGAGCGGCGCATGGCATTTGCCACTCTGCAAGGGGGGAGATGATTAAAGCAATTTCCAAATACTGGTTTTGTCCATATATGAGTGCATATGTATCAAAGGTCTTGAATTCATGCACAATTTTCAAGACACAAAATCCAGAAAAGGGTCTAACGACCCCGCTAGGACATATTCCTCCACCCCGAGGCCCATTTCAACACCTATTAATGGATTTTATTGATATGACTGAGAGAAGGGAAAAGAAGAGTTACTGCCTTGTAGTGATATGTAGGTATTCTACATATGGCACGTGGGTGGAGTGCCTACCATTGGTCCTAATGGCCATGCATAATTCTGTAAATAGAATTACGCACCTAACGCCCCATGAGATGATCACAGGGTGACCGATGGCAATGCCTGTCAAAAGACCAGAAAGGCAACAGATGTAAGACAGTAACTGGGTCCCTCATTCATACTTTTTGGACTTGTCCAAATCTTCATAATTATTGGACATCTATATCTGATACATTTTCTGAGGTTTTTGGAGTCAAATTTACCCCTTCCCCTTTGATTGCAATTTTCGGAGTAGTACCAGAGGACATGCTCCTTCCCAGTCATTACTCGAATGCTATTGCTGTTGCTTCCTTAATTGCTAGACGCCTTATACTTATGAAGTGGAAGCAGGAGGCCTCTCCCACACATGTCCAGTGGGCTGGAGAACTTATGAGGTTTTTACACATGGAGAAAATAAACTGTACGTTGGGTGGCTCTACAGGTAAATTTTATAAGACATGGCAACCATTTCTGACATATATGAAAACGCTAAAACTGTGTACTTTTCCATAACTGATTCTTATTCAAACCAAATTACAATATGTAATAAATTTCCCCGCATTTTGTAATAAATTAGCACATATTGCAGTGGTTATTACAAAATACGGGAGTTGCACTTTTTTTTGGATGAAAATGTAATAATATGGTGCACTGTGTAATAACCAACCAAAACGCATGTCTTCATTCATAAAAATCGTTATAACATTATAACAACAATGTTTATTTTATGCATTCTAACATGAATCATACTGACTCAAAATTCATTTTAAAAAGATACTATTAGTTCAGTAGATTAGTTGTATCTTTCATTGGTCAAAACTACACTAAGTGTCACTGTATTCCTTAGTGAGTTGATACTGATAGGGTAATGCTTGACGAATTGGTAGTGAATGTGCCCAGAAACACTAAAAATTGAATATGAACTATGAGTGGAGGCCCTTTGATAGACATCTATGGAGCTTGGGATCCCGATAGCTTTTTAACCCCTCTGACCGAAAAACAGATATTTGACCAGGCCTGACATAAAGTGTACTGTACGGTGGCCCTGAGGGTCAAAACACAACGATATTTCACAAAACACAACAACATTTCACAAAACACAACAACATTTCACAAAACACAACAACATTTCACAAAACACGACATTTCACAAAACACGACATTTCACAAAACACAACGACATTTCACAAAACACGACATTTCACAAAACACGACATTTCACAAAACACAACATTTCACAAAACACAACATTTCACAAAACACAACAACATTTCACAAAACACAACAACATTTCACAAAACACGACATTTCACAAAACACAACAACATTTCACAAAACACAACGACATTTCACAAAACACAACGACATTTCACAAAACACGACATTTCACAAAACACGACATTTCACAAAACACGACATTTCACAAAACACAATGACATTTCACAAAACACAATGACATTTCACAAAACACAACGACATTTCACAAAACACAACAAGATTTCACAAAACACGACATTTCACAAAACACGACATTTCACAAAACACGACATTTCACAAAACACATTTCACAAAACACAACATTTCACAAAACACAACAACATTTCACAAAACACAACAACATTTCACAAAACACGACATTTCACAAAACACAACGACATTTCACAAAACACAACATTTCACAAAACACGACATTTCACAAAACACATTTCACAAAACACAACATTTCACAAAACACAACAACATTTCACAAAACACAACGACATTTCAGAAAAAACTACAACATTTCATGGTCTCTTCTGGAAGAAGTTAGAATATCTCTCACATTAAACAATGTATTGTCACCACCCTATTCAGTTGCAATATTTACGTAATATGCCTAGATGGGGAGGCATACACAAAACACACACATCACAAACATATTGAACATTTGGACATATCAAAGAGGATATGCTGCCACTTGCGAAGAGGATGTGCCACTACAGTATGGGACTCACCTTATTAGTTGTTATACCATGGTCTGGGTGAATACTCAATTCTGATTGGCTGCAGGGTGTCCATTAATTCCTGATAATGGACACCTACTAAGTAGTTCCAGTGAAACTGTCTGTTCACTGTTCTAAATTAATGCACTGGCTACGTAGCATCAGTCTGTATCTAAAATGAGTAACCATAGCATAGTGCATCATCCTCTGAACACCACAGGATGGCGACTGTAACACACAAGCGGCAAGAAGTACACTGCCCCTCTGAATTTACTGATACTTTGTATCACATACGGTAAGCGATCATCTGACATCCCATTCGCTATTCAACTCGCTACTTCAGGCTGCGGCCAACAGTCCACATGGCCTATCTACAAACGCGAATGTCTGTCACTGACTGACTGACTGACTGACTGACTGAGTGATCAAGTTACACCATTGGTCGGCCGTGGCACGTGGCACATCATAGGATCACAGAGCCAGAAATTTAAGTTTCGTTTTCTCCGCCGTCTAGTTTCTCCGCTGACATCGGGAGCCCGTTTCTCCCACACAGTAAGCAGGCTGACCAATATCATGCATGTAAGCTGAAGCTAAAGTGGAATCTATACAATTATATCATATCACCGTTTATGTCGATGCATATGCGCGAGCTCAGTCCACCTGAAATCCTCCGTTCTGTCGGGGGAGAGAGAGACACAAACAAGCATGGAGGTTTCATCATAATATTCATACATAATAATGACAAGCCAACTCTCACGCATTGACCGAGAGACTCACGCAATTGACATTTTTCACACGCTCTCACGCCACAAGTCTATTTTCTCACGCAGTGAAAAACAAATTCATAACTGATAACGTTGCGACGTGAAAAAAGGAAACTGACAGCAGGACAGACGAGACAGAGCAGCACAGCGCAGCAGAGAGTTATTCAGACCATCTGAATAGCGAGAAATATACACAAATTATTATAATTATTATATTATTATATATATTATATTATTATTATATAATTATTATATTGTAATTTATTCCCATGCATGCTGCTTAGAGTAATCTCAGTCAGCAGCTCTTCAGCGTCTCTCCCTCTCCTCTCACGCCGTGCGCACGCAGGCAGGAGTGAGAGTGAGTTGCTATGGTTACGGGGACGCTCTGTGTCTGTCGCTCTGAAACTTTCTCATGATTCCCAATAATAGCTTTTTTAGGTTAGTATGCCTATGCAAGATCATGAATGTAAGCACCTCAATGCTGAAATCTAGTAATATAACAATTTTACATTTTTGGTTAACATTATACAGGGTTGCTGTTTCTTCACTTAATCCAAGAGGTTAGGTGGTATAGAAATGCAGGAAATTTGTTTTAAATTACTATTTTTTTCTGACCCCCCCCACCAATTATGTATCTACCCCTCGTAGAAATGCAGGAAATTTGTTTTAAATTACTATTTTTTTCTGAAGAAGAAGGTAGAAAAGAACATGAAGATGAGAAGTCTTGGTCAGACCCTTCACATATCAGTTGTATTATGCACTCTGTTACATGAAGAATAAAGCCAAAGAAAAAGAATCAGAGTTTGTCTCATTCATTCTGTGTTCAGCTCCTCGCACCTGAAGTAGAAGTTGAAGAAAGAAGAAAATCCACTACAACAATATGTTCAAAATCGCTGTACTTATCCTTTAATGCAGTGGTTCTCAGCGTTCTCAGAGCATTTTATTAAAATGTTTGGTTATATTGTTAACTGTATGTTACTGGTGCTGTGACAATCAAATTTCCCTCCCAAGATTATCATAAACTAAACTATGAAATCAAACCCCTTAATTTTATCCCTGAAACGTCTTTAATTTCTCCATTACATAAACATGAATTATCCATTAAAAATGACAGCTTTAAAACAGTATGGTAGTATCATGGGTTTATAATAATTAAGGGATTTTGTGCAGGTTTACAGGGTTATTAAGTGGAAATGAATGGAAAAGTTCCTGTCTCCCTGAATTTTACATTAAATTAGAAAGTAAGGAGTCAAGATAAAGGGGTGTTTAAGGAGGTTTTGATGGGATCTCCTCCATTAATAACTCCCTTGATTAATTCTAAGGAGATTTTGCATAAATTAAGGGGTGAATTCATGTAAATTAATGAAAATGTAAGGTTATTTTAAGGAATGACTGGTTCGTAGAGAGGTTTTAAAAACATTTACGTGAACTGAAATAAAAAGCAAAATTAGACTTTGAAAAAATACAACTGAACTATAAACTATCTTGTCCACTTGTAAATCTAACCGAAATAGAATAAAAAATATATAAAACGTTTTTAGTTTTGGTGTTCTTGTTTATATCAGGTTTAGAAAAAGAGAATACATTTTGGAAGAGTTCCCAACTTTAATTTAGCTCAGAGTGTATTGAAAAATGAATGCAAATAATAATAACAAATAATATTTGTTTGTATTACACAATACCTGTTGCAAACGCACACAAAAGACCTCTTCTGAACTTCTGTCATTATAAAAATACTATACATGTACCAAAAATACAAAAACTAGAACTGAAACTGAAACTAAAATTTAAAAAATAATAATAATAAATAAATAAATAAACTAAACCTATCCTAAAACTAAATTATCCTATGTATGAAAATGAAGCAGCAGGTCAAAACCCAGTTCCATCTTCACAACATACACCTGTTTAGTTTGGCTGCATGCCATAGGTGATTTGAATGTGTTTGTCTGTTAGGACGGTTGGATCGTTTCTGATTGCCATAGGCAGAAACAGCAGAGGGGGAAGGCAGCCACCATGACGCTCCCCCATTCACATTCAAATTCTTGTTTTCTGTCTCTTCTTACTGAAGCTGCCATAACATTTACTGTATTTCAGTAATTAGGCTAAGACATCTCTGTCCTGTCACATATTGCTAATTTTTGAGAAACAAATAGGCCACATGTCCACTTATCTTAAACCACGAACTGGCTAACGATGGTGAATGAAAGCTGGTTGACTACTGCAATGTCAGCATAAATTTTCCACACTGTTTTGGAGTTTCATTTTACTAGCCGCTAACATACGGAAGCCGAGAACGGCCGTGCTTGCAATTATTTTTTTAATGCCGTTATCTCGAGATCACAAATTATTTCGTTATCTCGAGATAACAAAGCTTTTTTTCTCGAGATAACGGGTTAATTTATCTCATTATCTCGAGAAAACAAAAGGCCGATTTCTCGAGTTAATGAGATAATTTATCACGAGAAAACGACTTTTGTTTTCTCGAGATCACAGGATAATTATGGAGAACTCGAAAATGAGGTTAATTTGATCACACCTGATTTCAGCCTTCAAGATCACTGTCATGACTGTCGGAGAGGATTCATAACTGAAGTCAAGGCATAAATGTGTCGTTTTGTTTGCTGCAGTTACGTTGTTGTCAGTTGTCAAGACGCCATCTATGCATGCTGGCATGGCACTCCTGATCTCTGTTAAAAATGATAAGTAATAAGAGGAAACAACATTTTGTTTTCTCGTGATAACGGGTTGCTTATCTCGTTATCTCGAGATAACAAAGCTTGTTTTCTCAAGATCACGAGATAATGAACTTGTGATCTCGAGATAACGGCATTAAAAAAAATTATTGCAAGCACGGCTGTTCTCGGCTTCCGTACTAACATTAGCTTGGTAGTCATCGTGTTGTATAATTCCTGGCCTGTTAGCATTTTGTGACACCGTTTTATGGTGTTACAGTTGTCTGGCAATAGAAACAGAGACAATGACAGCATTTGTATTATGTTATACGTTCGACTGAAACTCAAAATATGCAATAACAGACAATTGGAGGTGATGGAAACAAGCTCCGGAGAACCCCCCTATTATACCCTCACTTCCGGGTTGGAACTACCACTCCGTTTCTGTCCGCCAATAAGAACATGGCTTCTCAGACGCGCCTCTCCGTTTGAATTGGTGACGTAAGACGCTGCCGGTCAGCAGCTGCTCCGGATTTGTCGTTTCTTCTGGTTCAAGCTGGTCTGCCGATGCCTTCAAGTGCTGTCGGAAATAATTACGATACAAGGTGGACGCACTTCAACCAGTGATAAATAGCCTACTACTGGGAAAGCCGGGATTTTCGATGATACCCGAGTTTCAGAAACGTGACTAGTAGGGAGCAGAGAGCATGAAAGGGGTCAACAACTGATTGTTATTGTTATTACTGTTTATGTTATTATTTGGATTCAGTGTGAATTAGAATTGTATGTTTCTTTTCTTTGCTTCAACTGTCATGCCTTTTTGCTTTTAATGAATACAAGTGTCAGTCTGTGTTGGCCGTGCTGTGCTGGCGACCTGCGCAGGGTGTCTCCCTGCATTCCACCCATTGCACACTGGGATAGGCTATAGTAGTAGAGAGTGAGCGGGGAAAACAGAATGATACAAATGATAATGAATGATTAAAACATCAATTACGCGACTTATCCTCTTCATTCTGCAACAAACTACACCCGTGCCGCTTAATCTTTTAAAACAACAGCCACCAAAAAGCAACTTTCGCTCAGAAGTGGGAGTTTACGAGGAGCACTTGAAGGCGGCATGACAGCCTATGCATTAATTCCAGTCTCCGGCCTCAGCTGCACTTCCTGCCTACCATAACTTTACTGTGCACAGCGGGACACCGTGCACACATACGCTTCTCCTTCCACCAGATGAACACATATCCGTAAGTGTTGAATTATTCCGATACAGCCGCGCTCGAGCGACAAGCCCATGCTATTGGGCTAGCCGAGTGTCAATACCTCCGTAAACATGGAAAACTTCCTGTAGCCGTTCTTCTTTACCGTCTGCACGTTAGCCTAATCATACTGGGTTACTAAACGAATACTATACGACTTTCCCTATTGGTTTGTTGTCTGTTTTAGCCGTGCGGCTTACCGTTCGGCTGTGGGTGTTCTCATCTAAAATTAGCTTAGCGTATAGGTCGTTATTACTGGACTGAAGTTATTTTGGGTACGCTCGACCATATGGAAATAATAATTAGCTTAAAATGAAAGCAGTAACTTCAGCATGACTAGTGAATATTCCTGCGAATGAAATGGATTAATGCGAGTTTACTATGCGAGCTGTCAAACTGAAGGGAGGAGGGGCTTCACTGTTAACGGATACAGACTGCAGTAGTTGCTACAGTTGAACCAAAAAGTAAAGTTTGTTGTTTGTTGTTTGTTGTTTGTTGTTAATGTACGGCACAGTGAGCTACAATGGCGCCTGCTTTTTTTTATAAAGCATGTTTAGGAAGGAATAAAGACATTCTTAGGTGGTGTACTCGAGCCTGGAGAGCAAAGGGAATGCTATAAAATGTCATTAGAAAAATCAGATTTTTTCCATAGCACATATGTTGTGAGTTACATATTGTATAAGAGCTGGGTAATTAATGAGAAAAGGGTAAAAAAAAAAAAAGAGATAGGGAGATAATGGGATAGGGACAGCCAGGGAAAATACCATGCTAAATAATAATACAGTATAATAACATATATAACAATAAGTAATACATGAAAGTAAATCAGATTCATTGAAATTCTACGTAAAATAAATTAAAAGATAAATAATAATAAAAATATACAATATAAATAGAGGGATAGAGAGAGGGAGAAACTCAACTATAGTCAAATTCTTTTCCAAGTATTCATATCTTGAGATATGAGAATGACTTTTCTAATATGGGGGAGAGTTTTGAATGTTTTTTTGTTTTTTGTCACCTAAGACACAGAGTTCCAAAAAAAACAAACAGTTTCTGATGCAAAATGATGCAAAACAACCCGATTCTGGGTGCAAGGAATGTTGTGGTGGGGAGAAATGAGTCATCCAGGAAAACAGCCCATGCTGCCTGGGGTTTTTATTTCCCCCTGCAAGAAATGATGTGGTGCCCCTTTGTGCTCTTCCAATGCCAAGACTCCTCCCAATGCATTTTTACTGTAGACTGTTGACTTGGTCTGTCTTGTTCTTCCAAAGGTTTTTTTTTTTTTTTTTTTTGTCCCAGCCCCCTTCTCCTGAGGCACATTTTAGTTTCTGCAGAATGACATACCTGTCTTTATGGCAGGGGCTCTGGACTTAACTCGAACATTGTTGGAGTTTGAGAGGCGTATTCCCTTTTTTTTTTTTTTTTTATTGTTTTGACAATGTGCATAAGATAAGAGACATAACTACTTCCAAGAGTATTACAATTACAGAACAGAGGAAATGAGAGTAAGGCTGCAAAAGGAACAAACAAAAACACCACAGAAGAGAAAAGCAATATACAGCCTGTTTCAAAAGTAGGTATACATTTTAATATACATTATTAATACTCGCTGTGTTATTGAATATTTGAGTTTCCAGCTACACTTATAAATTGAATGATTGCTCAAACAACTATATAGGTTAAAATGACAAATTACACAGCTTTATTTTTCATCATTATGATTATTAAAAAAATTTATTCCTACTTTTGAAACACCCAGTATACACACAGAACAGTCAAGTTAGCTGAGGTTACTGGCATCAACTAAGGCAGTGTCTAAATAAGAGATCATTAGACATTTTTCCTATTCCTATTTTAACCCTTGTAAATAGTTCAAGAAATCACATTAAAAGAGTAAAGCAGGGTCTGTTGCCTTTCCTTTTGCTAATAGGATTATGATATCTATACTAGGGCTGCAACTAAGGATTATTTTCATTGTCGATTAATCTGTCGATTATTTTCTCGATTAATCGATTAGTTGTTTGGTCTATAAAATGCCAGAAAATGGTGAAAAATGTGGATCAGTGTTTCCCAAAGCCCAAGATGACGTCCTCAAATGTCTTGTTTTGTCCACAACCCAAAGATATTCAGTTTACTGTCATAGAGGAGGAAAGAAACCAGAAAATATTCACATTTAAGAAGCTGGAATCAGAGAATTATGACTTATTTTTCTGAAAAAATTACTCAAACCGATTAATCGATTATCAAAATAGTTGCCGATTAGTTCAATAGTTGGCAACTAATCGATTAATCGTTGCAGCTCTAATCTATACTGCATATGAGAGGTGTATCCCAGACTGGGATACCTTGGAATAATGCCACATACAGTAACACCTATAATTTCCCACCCACGCAGACAGCGACACTATTCATGTGTCACTCTCACTTCACCACACCGGTATTCAATAGCGAGGTGAGATCCCGAAAGCATGATAATTAGAGGTTGTATTATTGTTTATTTAGTTATGTGAAGTCGATGGACAAAAGCTATGCGAGAGTGATTCTAAGCTAAGAAGCTAAGAAGAACAGAGCTGGATGCCAGTCAGTGCGTGCTGGGAATAGTGGAAACAATGAGAATGCTCCAAGGTGCACGTAGACAGCTTAGAACAGTGGTTCTCAACGTGGGGTCCGGGGCCCACCAGGGGCCCTTGAGGGGGTTCCAGGGGGTCCCCAGAAAATTGATGAATTAAACTTCACCATTATTGAATTTACAAGAAGTTAACACAGTTAGAGAATGTAGAAGAATGACTGTTTTGATCATAGTTCCACTGTTATCTCTCTACCTACAGTGCAGTCATGGAATCCTGGACAAAATCATATCTAACAATAAAAATATTCTCAGATTTGGGTCCGAGAGACAAAATCTCATCAAATGGGGGTCTGTAGCCCTAATGTGTGCTAAATTAGGGGTCCTTGATATGAAAAAGATTGAGAATCACTGGCTTGGAAGAGCATGATAATAATGTTAGCCATGCCACCATGGTTTATACAATCACCAGACCTGAACCAGCCATTTTGATGTGTCATAGCAGGGTAAAAATGGGTGTAACTAGACATCAATGATGGTTCTATTCCATTTAGGTTTGTCACAGCCGTTCCAGTGAGCCAGCATGACCCAGTGCCGGGGCCCTGTAGAACGGAACCATCATTCATGTTATTAGTTACGCCTGTGTTTTCTCTACTATGACTCATCAAAATGGCTGCTGTGAGAAGGGTCAATTAAATAATTATGATTCTCATTCTCATTTCTGTTCAGAGTTTTAAAGTGGTCCGTACCTAACACCATTAGGCAAACGTTTTTTTTAGGCTGCAATAGCATGTGCAGTATTTTCCCTCCTTCCCTAGTATCTTTGCTATAAAATGTCATTAGAAAAATCTTAATTTTTCCATAGCACATATCTTGTATAAGAGCTGGGTAATTAATGAGGAAAGGGTAAAAAAGAGGTAGGGAGATGAAGATAATGGGATAGGGACAGCCGGGAAAAATAATAATACAGTATGATAACATATATAACAATAAGTAATACATGAAAGTAAATCAAATAATTGAAATTCTACGTAAAATAAATTCAAAGATAAATAATAATAAAAATATACAATATAAATAGAGGGATAGAGAGAGGGAGAAACTCAGCTATAGTCAAATTATTTTCCAAATATTCATATCTTTAAGTTTTGAGTCCTCACTTTCTGTGTGGAGAAGATTTCCCGCCAGTGTCCACACCTGAACCAGAATTGAATTTGCATAAACAGGGTGAATCTCAATCATCTCAATTGGTGGGGATGGGACTCTGCAGCAGCCCCACTTTGTGATTTAGCCTGGTAAGATGGCTGCATTCTTAAATACACATCTTGCAGTGCAGCTTTAAAACTCTCTGTCCACCACAGGCTCCTTTATGATCTGGTTAATCCCACCAAGAGACAGGAGTTCTTCCAGCTTCAACGCTGTTCTGGAATTTTTGTGTAAAAATCCAGCCGTCTTATCCGCAAAGTAGAACACGAATACGACATTTAGTTTACTGATGTCACCTTGCAGGGTGTTTTATGGGTGTTGCTGCTGTTTGGGGCCGATGCGCCTAATGCAGCTGCTAGTCCTCAGCTCAACCAGACAAAGTACTTTTTTGTCCCAAGTCATCCAATGCCAGCCTCTGCTCATGTGGTTCTCAACCATGTGCCGTGGAGGCCGTGCAGGTTTTCATTCCAACCAAACAGCAGCCGATTATTCAGCCAGAGAGGAGAAACCACAGAATTTGAATGGATAGAACGGTCCTTCCACTGTTTGCTATGCTAATTTGGCTAGTAACATCAGGGTATCCAATTCCGGACAGCATATGACCAAAACATCACAATCATATACCAATATATTTCATCCTGTACTGTTTTCGCTGAAGTTTCTCATAAATTAACAATCCTCCATCTGTTTAATAAAGTTTAATATCGCTTTTACCTTAACTTGTAATTGATTTTCTTCCAGTCCCTGCAAATGGACGATAGCGCAACTATTTTTGAGATTCAAAATTCCGGACACTTACTTTCGTCCGTGTCGGTGTATTCATATACTCGATATTAACCCTTTGTTAACCCTTCCTGTACCTTCACAATGTTACAGATACTTGTAAGAAGTGCAGGCTTTGTACTCAAAGCTCTTATTTTTCCATTTATCAGCCCATACAGATTCTCTACATGAAGTAACTGTCGCCCAAAGTGGGATTTAAGGCTTCCCGCTAATTGTTCGTGACTAAGTTCGTAACTTAGTGTTTTATATGCTTAAATGTGTATAGATATTTATGAAAATTGATACCTAGCTTCTGAAATGTGTATGAATTTACGTCACTTAGCTTTCGGTTGGGAACTCCGTATAAAAATGCCGGAAACACCGTAAATTACGCGAGTGACTGGAATTGGATACAATTACTTTACATCATAAAATGGCGTATATGGAATTTTAAGGGTTAGTCGCTCTGTTGACTACACAAGTCTGGGCATTAAGGCCATAAAGTGTGTCACACTTGCTTGAGAACTGTGCAGATATACCTGTTGCACGACTGCTTAGCAAACTTTCAAAACTAAAATGAAAGCTGACAAGGTTAAGGTAGCGTTATCAAAGATATTGCTTCTCTCGCTAGCTCTTCTAGTCAACATTAGCTTATTAGCAAACCTAGCTGGTAAGGGTTAGGGTTAAACGAATCAATGAAATCAGCCAGAGAAGTGATAGGCTAGAATCAAAACCTGCAGAGTCTTGGACTTTTGAGAGCACATGACTGAGAAGCACTGCTGTACTCCGTCAGGCCCGGGACTCCTCATGACGCAGCAGGAGCAGCAGGAGTTCAGGGAGAGCCTGGAGGCGGCCCTGTCCTGGATGCAGGCCGTCCAGGAGAGGCTGAGGGCCAACGACAACACCCAGGGGCCCCGCGACGCCCTGGAGGCCCGGCTCAGGGAGACAGAGGTGAGACCCCACACTTGTTTGACCCTTGACCTCTGACCTGTGGTGACACTGCTCTGCCCTGTCATGAGACTCCATAGCAGAGACAGCTGTTTCTTCTCCTTGGGTATCTGTAGGTCTGTAAAAAGTCTAAAAACAGATTAAATATCTCAATTTGTTTCACTATATTATGCAGGTGTATTTTTGATGCAGCTATATAAAATGTTTCACCAAAAGATGTGAATGGGACCAACAGTAGTGTTGGTTTAATTTCCTTAAGTTGTATTATATTACTTCACTTCCAGTTTATCACAGTAAGTTTGACCCTCATGCATGTCCACTCTTAAATTAATACAGAACATGGTTAATACAATATGACAAACATGTTGGACATCATCCCTCTAAACATTTCATTTCCTGGTATCCTTTTCCCTATAATGCTCTTTTAGAGTTTCATAACTTTCACTAGCTATGTTCAATCAGAAATGCTCTGTTTTGTTGCCTTTTTGTTTCTTTATTTTTTTTGGTTGTTAAATTTATGTTAAATCCAATTCCAGGCATCTTTAAAAAGGTCTTAAAAAGCCTTACATTTGTCTGTCTGAAACTTGCAGATACCCTATTGAGGAAAGCACAGTTAAAAGTAATCAGAGGTTGAGGGGTATGGATTCTGAAGTGGGAACTATTTTTCCTTTATAAACGGATATGGAAAAGGCTTTGTGTATAAGATCAGTTGAAACTTTAATTATCCCCGTTGGGAAATTGAGTTATGGCAACAGCAAATACTAAGAATAACAGAACAAAAAAGAAATAGAATATCAACAAAAGTATAGCAAATGGGGGTTATATAAACATATACAACCGACAATTTGAACACTAGAATATATTAAGTAGAAATGTAATGTAGTAAATGTAATGTCAAAATAACAGCAGGAGAACTTACTGAAAGTGAAATAGATGAACGCTTCTTGAAATGAAAGGAGTCTGTGTGCATTAATGAGTTGCTCCTTCTCTGAGCCTCCTTTGAGGAATAGTGATGATATACTCCTGGTGTCTTAAATCTTAAAGATGCTACATGTAGCGTTTTAACATCAATAAATCATTAATTCTGAGACATGAGTATAATTACAGTAACCAAAATGAGACCATTGCCGAGAAGGCTGGCAGCCTCTACCGGCCTCTACTCTGCATTTTACATTGTGAGCAACCGGATTTAGAGGGAAATCTCCTGGATCGCTTTATAGGACGAAACAGGAAGAGGTTCTGTTCTTCCAGAGCAAACGGAGCTGAAGTTTTCAGTTTCTGGCAACAGCAGATAGTGGAGGGAGTGAAAGAAAGAAAAAATCACTTGATCCTCTTCAGGGAGAAACAGTAACACTAACAATACCACTGGTTTGAGACAGAGGCTACCAATCATCTTGACCATGGTCTAATTTGTTTATGGTAATTATACCAAAGTATCCCAGTTAATTTGACAATGATATATTATAGGGTTGGGCGATAGGACGAATATATCGGCTATATCGGCCTGAGTCCATCGCCGGTTGATTTTTTTGGCCGATTTTTGCCATTCTATTTTGCTACTTTAATGGTCTAATTTAATGGTAAATAATTAACCTGTAAAGCGTCATTCAAAGCAGGCACGAATAGGAAGTGGCAGTTGGAGTTGGGCCATTTTACGCACGTTCTTGTTGCACTGATTTCCGACGAGTCTTTCACAAAACAGGGCAGTAAGTGACTAAATGACAATGAAGCCATCTTTAGTGGTTGCTGTCCGATCGATTGGTGCTGAAAAGCGACGTCAATTCATAAATCATATTTGAGAACTAGACCAAAAGCTGTGCACCCTGATCATTCAATAGCATAATATGTTATCCCCACCTGTTTGTTCATGTGGAGGCTGCAAGCGGAGGGAGGCTCCTTCATCTGACGCCATCGAACTCTTTTTCAGATAGTGTGGGACAGCTGTTCAGCCTGTCTGTACAGCTTATTGCTTAGCAAAGATCTCAAGGTGATTTATTTTGTTTAAGAAGAGTATAGGCTGTAATGTTTCAGTAAAATTAGATTTTCACATTAAAGACCACGGATGTCAGAGGATAAGGTGAAGGTAAATTTATTCTGACAGAATAAATATTTGATCTTTTGCCGGCACTACTCATTTGCAAAGACGGCAAATTACTTCATTAAGGTCCTTCGGCTTGCCAGTTTCGTCCGGTTTAAAACCACAATAATCCCAAATAGGGGATTTTGTATTCTTTTTGGCAACGAGAAAAAATGTTAACATATCGCCCAACCCTAATATATTAACGTTTGAAAATGCTACATGTGGCACGCTTAATCTGTCTCACACACCATCTAAAATAACATCACACTTGCTGCACTGTGCTCATTGTATAGAAAATCCATGAGTCGGAGCACGAGGGCCGTGTGAAGATGGACATGGTGCTGGTGGCGGCCGAGGTCCTTTTGCAGAGCGGAGACGAAGAGCTGAGGAACCACACCCACGCTAAACTCAAAGACCTCAAAACGCTCTGGGAGGAGACCTGCACCTACATCATCCACTGTCACAGGTGCCATTATTTTAACGTCAAACTTAAAGAAGATCGAAGAGAAGAGTTATTTAATGAGGTGTATACACTAGTCTATTCATGTAGGACTGTCTGGGAATTTGGTGAAATGGCCTGTAGTAAGGATTCCTAGATTGTCACACCTCCTGGTTAGTAAGCTAAACTTTGGCTATAGTCACACCACAGACCTCATGCTCAATTCCAAATTGCTGTTCATATCAGATTCCTTTTTTGTAACCCATATCTGATAACAACATGAACTGACGGCTGTGTTGAAAAGACACACGTGGCATAGGAACAATACCAAAAGATGTCACATCCATTTTTGTTTCCAAGACATTTTGATTACAGAATGTGCCTTTTGAGTTTTGATTGAAGCATCTCCCCAAATACCAATCAAGTTGTGTTATTTGGCTTTCTTTCAATTGTTTTCTCATTGTCCTTCATGCTAATGCTAGACAGGTTACCTAGCTAATGTTAGCTAACATCAGCTAGCTTAGCATCAACTTGAATTCCCTGATGTTTTCTATTTCAATCAGTAACTTAACATTAAATATACATGTATAACTTAAAACTAGTTGAAGCAATAGTGGAGACTAAAACATATCAGAACTAGCTAGCTAAGTACCTTCTAAGTTAGATGCAATGACTCTGAACTCCCTTGCTCAGCCAAGCTGCCATGGCAACTGTTACGATGACAACGCAATATTTACTTGTTGTCATTGCAACTCTGACAAATTCTGATTTGAGCAATTTGACATGCATGGTCCAGAATGGAGTTGAAAATCTGCGATTGCATGCACTTTAACCATCACACTGACTAGAAAACATCAGATCTGTGTCGCATGTAAGGGAAGAAATCAGAACTGTGACACTTTCAGCTGAGTCCAACTTGCAAAAAAAACCCCTTGTTGTTCCCACTCTGGAGATTATAATATAGTATTACTGATAGGCCTGGTCAAAACTGTGCTTGAAATACCAAAGGGGAAGTTAAAAAGAGGAACCTCACTTGAAAATTAAGGGATACACTTTAAATACTGTTTCTATGGTCTAGCATTGTACCTTCTGATTCAAATGGAAGTTTTGTCATTGAAAGGAATTTTGAAGCCCAGTTTATGTGTATCCTTTTCAAAACTGGAACAGTCACACTCTAGATGTATTTTCCCACATCTAGAGTGTGACTGTTAAATAATATAGTTATTGTTAAATACATTGGTTCTATGATATATTATGATATATTATGATATATTAACTCTTATTAACCATGAGTACTGGTAACTGAAGGGTTTCATCCAGCTACCACAGTACCATCCATGGTGAGCATGTTTTGGTTTGATATGAGGGTATTTGCTGAATCTAACAAGAAACAACAAGATTTTGTCTATTTTTACACATCTATGATGTCTGACTATGAACATTTAAATATTCCTTCCAGTTCAGTCAGAATTCAAAAGTATGATGCCAATTAATAGAGGGCTTTCAGATGATGTAATACACCCTCTTTCGGCCATACTGGAGGTCCAAAGTTCTAGGCAGCAACACAGCTATGAACAGCTGGTTGCATTTCTAAATTTACAACAGTATTGAATAGACATGGCTAATTTCTGTGCTGTTTTTTACTGATAACTTAATTATTTGTATTATTTCATCACTGAAATATATGTAATGTTAGCTTGTTTGCTAGCTAACTAGCAATAGTATCTGGTCAGCTAATTATCACATTAATAACACTGATAATCTGATTTACACAATAACTAACATTACGTGGCTTAGGTTAACTGAGCTGACTCTTCTCAAGCTACAACTCAGAGTGTTTTGGAGTAGAGACAAGACAGTTTACTGTGTCACAGTAACTTACATTTGGAAACAAAACTGAATGGACCTACATACATCCACACAATCTATTTCAGGTATCTCTTTGTCTAGCCTGTTTGTTATATATTTAGACTTTATTTGTGCACAGCCAATTCTCCAGTGGACCTCCAAGGTTGCACCAGCCGTGACACAACTCTAAAACCTCTATAGAATAATAGACTCTAGGTTGGAGAAAATGGAATAATATAGCTGTAAATTCTCTTCATGTTTTCTGAAATATTTGAAACATATGCATGTGAACACAGTTTAAACATGCATGCAGTTAGCCAGATTTGATCTGCTCAGCCTTACACTTGTCCTCATGTCCCTCCACCCCGCCCCAGTCGCATCGAGTGGGTGTGGCTGCACTGGAGCGAGTACCTGAAGGCCTACGAGGAGTTTGAGCTGTGGCTGACTCGGCAGCAGCGCAGCCTGGACGCCCGCGTGGAGCTGCAGCTGGGGGTGAAGGAGAAGCTGTGGCAGGTGGACCAGCAGAGGGTGGTGGTGAGCGACATCCACGGCCAGGCCGCGCTGCTGGAGAGGCTGCTGGACGAGGCCGCCGCCCTGCACAACCGAACCCAGGACCCCAGCGTGGAGCCCGAGGCCCAGGAGAGGCTGCAGGAGGCCTACAATGACGTCCGGGACAGGGCCGAGGTGAGGAGATGAAGGACGGCACGTCTATTTTTATGGTCAAAGTTTTATTGCACCTTTCAACTAAGTTAGAACACACAGAGGATACGGTAAAATGTGCAGCATGATACAAACCAAACAAACCAGGACAGAAGGAGTGACAAAAATAGCTAATTAAATAGAAAAAATAAATAAATATAATGATTCATTGCCACATTCATTTTGAGACATGAGTATAGCTACCTATAGTATACCTTTGAAGACCATTGCCAAGAAGATTGGCAGCCTCTACCGGCCTATACACTACTTTTTATATTTTGTGCCACCGATTTGGCGGGAAATTTGCTGCATTGCTTTATGGCACAAAACAGGAAAAGGGCGCTGTTCCTCCAGAGCAAACTGAGCTAAAGCTTTCAATGTTTCTGGTAATGGCAGAGGGTGGAGGGAGTGAAAGGCTGATGTTAAAATCACTTCCAACAAAGGTTATCAAGACCTTTGAATTGGTGTGTCCTGGGTTTGAATCCAGCCTGGAACCTTTGTCGCATTACATCCCGCTCCCTCTCTCTGCTATCAACTAGCAAATAAAGCAAAAATGCCCCAAAAAATCTACAAGATCTATCACAACCTTGTAGTTCTCCCCAGGTGGACTCGGCAAAATGATAAATTCAGCTCTACTTCGTGAACATTTAATGGAAAAAGTTTTATTTTAAAACCAACATGTTTCAACACAGATGGAGCTGAAGTTTTCTTTTTGACCTCTGTGAAGGAAGGGAAGAGGAAGCAAGGGGCTGATTGTGGCCACGAGGTCTTAAATGCTTTTGCCCGAGAAATAGATGGTGTGTGGGTGGCTGGTTGGCTTGGGATATACAGTAAATGCATGTGTGTTTTCTGACATTTGTTACCAGTGTGTGATTAGCATTGCATTTGTTGTTGGGTGAGGTTTCGAATCAAAGTGCGCTTATGTGTGAATGTGCTCACAGGTCAGTGAGGCCTGTTTTGCATTTAACCTCCAAGCATGGCCTTAAGTCATGCTTGGAGGTTAAATGCATTCTCCATTTTGTCTGTAGATCTTGAGCAAACCCCACAGCAACTGAACTGTATAAGTTTGAGGTTAATGGAAACCATGCTGATATTTATTCTGTGCATCTATAATCAGATCCAGGCTCTGCAAAGGGAGAAAAAAAGAGTAAATTGTTTACTGAATTCCAGAGGGTAATTCACAAGTAATTCACATGTTGCTATTTAGTCCAGTCAGCATTAACATATAATTTGCTATATTCATGCAAGCTGCTTTTCTCTACCACAAGCAGACAATGAAGTTGCTCTTTCCCTTCCCTTTTTATGTAGCTCTTTGAAATAACAGAGGGATTAAAACAAGCCCACATCAGTCATTTGTCTTTCCCTATATAAGCAGAAACTGGTGGCAAAGCTGCGTTATTGAGTCAAAATGGGAATGTTATGATTTAAATAATGTTTTATTATAGGGCATAATGTTCCCTAGAAGCGCCTCCTACCTGTGAATTGGCTCCCAGTCTGTTTTTGATCTTGGTTGATCTGTCCTCCAGTGGTTATTATTCAGTAGTCTGTCGCTCTTGTCGTCTGAAATCTCAACGAACTCTCGGGAGTCTCGTACTTGAAGCAACAGACGGCAAAGAATTTCACCGGAGACTACAAAAACGGAAAAATTCATATTCACATTCAGGGGATTGACTCTAAGTACCCAAATGTTGACTTTTGTGACGCCTACTGTAACATTTTCACTCATTTTTGAACAATACGATGCTAAAATTACCACGAGGTCTGTCTCACGCTGTGCTAGGAGCGCCTGTCGCTGCTTCAGAAGATCGCTGAGGAGCACCAGATGTACCAAGGCTGCGTTCAGAGGTTCCAGTCCTGGCTGCTGACGAAGACAAAGGAGCTGACTGATCTGGTGGAGAGGGAGGACACAGCCGAGAACAGACTCAAAGCCTTACAAGTGAGAGGAACTGTCAGTGGAAAAATCCAATTGTGTTGCCAGTGTTTCACGGTGCCATAGTCATAGTCTCAAAATCTGTCTTTATTCTGTCTATGACTTTCAGCTGTAGAAACGGTAGACGAGGCAGAGTTTGAACGGAGTAATCCCCATTGTACAACACGCACTTTGCATATTGTTTTGTACGGAAATGGTCCATACCGAATGATAAGAAGGAACGTTAACGATCCCTGTGGGTAAATGGTGCCTTTGCAGCAGAAAACAGTAATAGGATACATGAAAGAAAAATAGGATTTACATACAAATAGAACAAGAGTCATATAAACACAACGCATTCCAGCAATTCCAACACTAGAACCTGTTAAGTAGAAATGTATGATTAAAGACACTATGCAAAATGGCAACCGTAGCAGCAGAACTTATTGGAACACAAAAGAATGAAAAATATGTATGAGAATATACCAAAAAAAATGAAATAAGCCCAGATTCTGTCTAGTCCCACTGTTCATTTGTGGCAACTTAAAGACCTAATTAATTATCATTATATATGAATGTGATTTCAGCTCTCTAGTTGATCAGGTGCCTTTGTTTCTTCTATGGAGAATACAGTAACGTAAGGCTAACTGGCTTGCTAGCTAACGTTAACAACTAAACTGTTAGCAAACATAGCTTATACAAAAGCAGACTACATACATACATAGAAGCACTACTTATACAACAATGTGCTTTATTATAAAATGCTTCAGTATCTGCTGCATTACCATTTTAAGAAGATTTAGCTATTGCTATATATTTATCACTTTATCACGGTAGTCCATGTAAGCTAATAGCCAGAGCATCCAGAAGTAGGTTTTCCCATCGTGTCATTTTATCGAAGCTCATTTGCATGTGAAGAGGTGTTAAAATCACAGCTAAGGGGTAAAGGTTTGAAGTAAAATTTTCACAATAATACTTGATAATTTACTGCTCAATAGAACAGAGTTGATTTGTACAAAATGATTTTTACCACACTGTTATGCAGTGTTAGCGAAGTGTCTTGCTTCCAGTTGCCCTGGCTGGATTTGGCTGTTTAAGATCACTGTGCCGTAGTGGTAGTAGTAGTAGTAGTAGTGGTAATAATAGATAAATAATAATTGTGCAGAATCCATTGACATGAATGAATTTTTCCTAACTATACCTTTTGTAATGTAAGCTAGAATGCTGAAATGATTGGTTCCTCCTCCCTCCCTCCCTCCCTCCCTCCCTTCAGGCCCTGGACGACAGCGTGGCCAGCGAGGAGAAAACCCTGCAGCACATCGAGGGCGTGGCGGAGGCGGTGCGGGCCAACACCTCCCCGGCGGGGGCCGAGGTGGCGGTGGAGGAGGCCGAGGAGCTGAGGCTGGGCTGGCAGAGGCTGCGGCAGGGCCTGTGCGAGGCCGGCGAGGGCCTCCGCTGCAGCCTGGACTCCCACAGCCAGTACCTGACCCGGTGCCACCGGCTGGGGGACGGCATCGGGCGCCTCACGACGCTGCTCCAGGGGCTGGACCGCGAGCTGGAGGAGGGCCGCGACGCCGGGGACCGGGCCGACCGCACCGAGGAGCAGATGGTGGGCCAGTGGAGGAAATACACGGTGAGTGTCTAGAGAAAATGTATACGATCATATACCGGGGCACTGGAAATGTTCAAGGTATCATTCAATAATGTGATTTCTGTTAAAATTCCACATTGTGCAATTTATTAAAGGAAAAATCCAGCCTTTTAAAGCCCCTATGTGTAGACTATTTACCTCAATATATCATTTTCAAATTAATTTTGATAGCGTAGTATAATGGCTGTAGAAATGACACTATCACCATGAAAAATCTTTTATTCTATGTTTTGCTTTCTCTGTGTTTATGGACAAGTCATCTTTTGCGACAACTGACATAAAATACTACCACTATTTGGCCAATTGGTATGAAAAGTTAATCAGGTCTTCGTTTCCCTATGACCCACCTTTCCACAAACTTTATGAGATATCCCGCTAACAGACAAACAGGCTGAATGAGGTGAAAACATAACCCCCGTCCAACACTGTTGGTGGAGGTAAAAATAAGACTTTTACATTGAAAAACCCCAGCAATTTCCTTCCCAGTTATGACCACTTCCTTTTGTAGCTTTTCCTTGGAGTTGCAGACTAAAAGTGCCTTACGAGCTGAGATACTCCTGCCAAAACTCAACAATTGTAAACCACAATCTGTTTCTGTCTTAAATGGTGATTCATAATCGGAAACTGAGGATTGTACCTGCAACATGTGGGTTACAATCCTGTTTATAGATTTACAGAATTGAGTTTGGGTTTTCAAATCATTGTTTTAAGCTTGAAGCATTTCACAATGCTGAGTTTACATACGCTTTGTTTTTGGGGAAATACCTCCCTAGGGGTTTCAACACCATAGCATTCTGGTCTATTGACAGAAATGCAAGGTACATCAGCATCAACTGTTTTTTATAGTGCCACTAGTAGTTGCAGCTGGAGTGCTAATGATACTATTCTCCTCTCAGACAAATGTGAAATAAGTGAAACAGCCACTCAAGTCAGATGATAATGCAATACCAGCTGATCTGGACCAAGATGTATGCTACTGTACATGGAAAAACATTTTAGCAAAGGATGGAAATGCAACAATCAAATGCAAAGCACTTTACATGGATGTCTTAAGCAGAGGTGGAAAGTAGCTAAGTACATTTACTCGAATACTGTACTTAAGTACAATTTTGAGGTACTTGTACTTTACTTGAGTATTACCATTTTATGCTACTTTATACTTCTACTCCACTACATTTCAGAGGGAAATATTGTACTTTTTACTCCACTACCTTTATTTGATAACTTAAGTGCTAGTTACTTTGCAGATTCAGATTATTAATACAAAATATAATCAACTAATAAATTGTGATGTATGATTATAGATTACTGTAAGCTACCCAGCAGTATATAAAGTAGTGGAAATCAGCCCCACCTTTTCCAGCTGCAACATTAAAGTGATGCTTACACATTAATGCATCAGTAATTATAATTCAATTATATAATATGTACTGTATTATTCTGAAATGGGCCATTCTGCATAATGAGTACTTTTACTTTTGTTGCTTTAAGTACATTTTGATGCTAATACTTTTGTACTTTTACTTAAGTAACATTTTGAATGCAGGACTTTTACTTGTAACAGAGTATTTCTATACTGTGGTATTTCTACTTTTACTTAAGTAAAAGATCTGAGTACTTCTTCCACCACTGGTCTTAAGGCAGACACAGTCAACATGCTTGGCGGTTTAGTAGCTTGTTAGACTGGTTTTTGTTGGAGCAATGGGACTGCTCAGCTGGAGCCCCGTTACAGTATATTTTGGGCATCTTTAGACTTGCCCAGCTTATTTTCATCACATGTTAACAAAGCAAATTCCTTCATTATGTCAATGATGTTGTTTTATACAAGCTTGTAGTCCGATAATTAGTAATTTGCATGATAATTTGCACAAAATTAGATATAATGGATTCAAGTGTGGAAGAATATGAATTAGCAAGGGCCACTTACTACGATGATGTGGCAGGAATTTGGCTTCTACAACAGTATAAACATAAGATAAGATGTCACTTTATTAATCCCTTTGGGGAAATTCGGGGGCAGGACATTACTTTCACAATTGCATATCCCATCATATATGGAGACAATATCATGATATGAAAAAATTGATGTCTGTGGTTGTTTGACAGTGTTTTGCTCAATCCCTTCACTCTACCTTTTGCATTATCTTTGCTTGTTCGTAATCCTTTTGCTGTCCCACTCCAATATTTCCAAATAACTCCATTCATTTCTCCCCTTTCTCTCCCCCTTTCCTTCCTCTTTTCCTCTGTCTCTTTCTCATACTTGCTTATTAACCTTATCCATTATCCATTCTTTATCTGCGGTTGCACGCTTTCATTTTTTTTTTTTCATGCCTTTATTTTCCAAAACGGACATCTCACCTACAACTCTCTCCCACCCTCCCCTCCCCTCTCATAAATATCACAACTTCACTTGCCTCGACATGACTCCTAACTGAATTTATATTCTCCCATCTCATTATGATTTACAACCAATCACACAGGCCTGACACACTCAAAGAGAATATACATCTTGCGAAGTATCGTCGGCGGATTGACTGAATGCCTGAGAGAGGTGTGGTGGAGCCACAGTCGGATCGTTATTTTCAGTCTGGGTACCTCAGACTGTCACATAACACTACATGCATACCGCACTTTGTCTGGCAAGTCACCACTGGCTATGGACTGATAACCAGTCTCCTCCCCCCCTGCATAGCTTTGTGGAAAATCCTGTGACAAGCTTCGCCTCCATAGCCAAGCTTCAAATAACCTTACGTTTTCATTCATTTACACTAATTCCCCCCTTCATTCATGCAAAATCCCCTTGAAATGAGTGAATAGTGGAGGAGATCCCATCGAAACCTCCTTAATCTTGACTCCTTACTTTCTAATTTAATGAGCAATTCAGGGAGACTTTCCATTAATTTCCACTTAATAACCTTGTAAACCCTGCACAAAAGGCATGAAAAATCCCTTAATTACTAGTGCCTTAATGAATCAACTCATGAATAAATCCCTTATAAACCCATGATACTAATCTTACTTTTTTTAGAGCTGTTATTTTTAATGGATAATTAATGTTTATGTAATGGAGAAATTAAGGACATTTCAGGGATAAAATGAAGGGGTTTGTTTTTTTTTTGTAGTGCCCCATCTATCTGCGATAGATGGGGCAAAATCAACAGCAGGCTGTTATGAGAGACTGTGATAGCAAAGTGTACCTGTGGACTTTTTTTTTCGCGGCTGCCTCCGTCGGGGCGTGACTGGAACCTGAAATGAAGCCGGCGCACTCATCCGCCTGTCAGCCGCCGCGATCCAGACTAGACTATCACAGTGTGACAAGCCTTGACTGGCAGAAGGTGTTGTCGCCGTTGTATTAAGACATGCCAAACGGAGCGTAAACAACTTTTGTTTATCTATATCGCCGCTGCAACGCCAGTTTTCAGGGGGGGGGGGGGGGGAGAATATTTTCCTAAATTCCAGTGCAGAATCCACTTGAAAGGTAATGCCACGAAATATCAAACGATTACAGGATGTGCGCTCCTGTGAAGCCCCCTAACCTTAAAGAAGAAATACGGTTACGTGCCCTGCGATTCGATAAGTCCATTTAATAATTCATGAGAGCGCATTTCAAGTGCTGGAAAGAAGCCGTCAGAAGCTCTTTGGTCCAAGTCAGTAGATAAGTAGAAAATTGCATATCTGTCAAGTGTCATATTCATTTGGCGCTTGAGCCTTGCCGGACATACGCGTATGCCAGGTATGTATGTGATACAGCATCTTCCATCTTATTTCAAGAGAATGTAGCCCACACTAACTCAGAACCCCCAGCTTCAAACCAGAGGAGTTGACTATGAGCATATTGCTGCTGTCAGACAAAAACCCATATCTGCAAAAAGAATGCTTTTCAGGAATGAAAGGGAGAATGGCTGTTTTCTAATTTGGCTGCAATGCAATTTTGAAATTCCACAATGGGGTTTTATCAGTTTTCAGGGTCCAGAGACTCAAGTCATTCACCTATAAACGAGTCTGAAAATTTTCACTTCAAGTCAGAAAATGGAAAAAAAGATGAAGTTGTTTTTCCATCGCTGGATGAACTCCACTGAATTAACTGACTTTTACTCCCTTAAGGACATTATTCGATTTCCCGATGTTCCAGCTCGAACTCCCGTGTTAACCCATACGCTTTGTGTCTCCCCAGGGCGTGAGGAACACCCTGTCAGCCGAGGAGACGGAGGTGGAGCACCTCAAGGCCCAGCTCAAAGAACTCTTCCGATTCTCCGAGGACTCCCGCCACCTTTCCGACGACGTCCTGGCGGTCGTCAAAGAGCATCAGAGGCAAGTCAACGGGAAGTATTTCTCGTTATGACCTACTCGGAATAGCAGGTGGGAGGGATTTGCGGCACCGGGAAGAGTTCTGATTCACTCGATCACAGAGAAGTGTACTGAACAGTCTTCAAATTGCTGTGATTGTGTAACTTTAGAGTATGTTCAGTGGATTCTCTCATGTGGGAAAACCAAACCCATTACACTGACCTGCTCAATGGCTAAAACGAATCAGAAAACGTCTTTGCAAATGCTAAAAGGGCCCAGGTCTGTTGTGGATTAGTGTGTATTCTAAAGCCAACAGTGTCTCCACCAACCTAGTCTGAACCTCTTCACCCCACCCCCCCACCCCACCCCCACAATCACACACACACACACACACACGCACACTAAGAAAAAATGCAATGGTACGGTAGCTGCCGATTGGGGTCCGCCAACACGTGAAATTGCCTAGAACTGCTTTAAGCACTGGTCAGGACTTTGAATGATCAGAGAACCAAGAGGCAGACCAGAAGGGTGAAACAAATAAGAGGCACTCTGCTTGGATTGGCCACCATTCAGTGTTATAAAAGCTCTCTGGTTTCTCTCGGTGCCCGGCGAATTGATGAATTGTTAAACTTCACCGTTATTTCATTTACAAGAAGTTAACACAATTAGAGAGTGTAGAAGAATGACTGTTTTGATCATAGTTTCATGTTGTGTTTCTACAGATAGTTATGGAATTCTGGACAAAATCATATATAACAACAAAAATATTCTGAGATTTGGGTCGGAGAGACAAAATCTCATCGAATGGGGGTCCGTGGCTCGAATGTGGACTAAATTAGGAGTCCTTGAAATGAAAAAGGTTGAGAATCAATGATCTAGAATACTGAAGCATATATGCAAATGATCCTGATTCCGGCTGGTATTGGCTTCCATAATTATTATTATTATTCATGTATATAGAGGTTTGGGTGATTGGGTTATATAGGGTCCTAAGAAATTTACAGAATATTTTTTTTTTGTATTCCAGTTTTGTTGTCTGAGGCATTATATCTATGCTTAAATCAGAAAGAATGGAGGCAACATAAGGCTTAATTTTAAAGCAGACTATTGGATGACGTTGCACACACACACACACACACACACATTATGCAGAAATCTTCAAACATGCAGCTGTGCTCCGAACTGAACCGGTCATGGACAATTTGTAAAGTCACTGCACTTTTAAGTACATGTGTGGGCGGCCATCGCTTAGTTTTAAACGGTGGCTATAAAAATATTCACCCCCTTGATTTTTGGCACATTTCGTTGGGCTCTTCTGTTATTTCAAAATGCTTTTATTCTGGATTTTTCAGCTCTATGCAAAATCACTCGATCAAAGTGAAAGCAAAATTTATGCGAAAGAATGCAATTAAAATAACAGAGAAATTATGTAAGCAAACTTGATTGCGCTGTTGTTTTAATTACTACTTTCACATTCATTCCTACAAATTTGTTTTCACTTTGGGTAGATGGGTAGAGATAGAGTGCTTTGCATAGAACTCTGACTAAATTCAGAATAAATGCATATGGGACTAACTTAATAGCACAATGAAATGCAAAGTACAAAAAGTCAAGGGGGGTCAATACTTTTTATAGCCACTTCAATATCGTTGATTACGTGTGTGGAATCCAATTAAAATGTCTCATTTTCAATCCACTCAGGGTCAAGGTCTTTCCATAGACAACCACTGTAGTATTGATCAATTCTACAGTAAATATGTAATCAATCAAACTGCATCATATCCATCATATCAGAGCTAGACCACACTGACCAGATCAGTCAGTGTCAGTGGTCAGTTCATTTATTTTATTTTTTTCAATGAACACACACACACACGACCATACTATCCCACAGATGCAGCTCTAGATGTGCTTCTCTGTTCATCTTTTCATAAACTCCTCAAAATAACAAACGCTATAAAACTATTTTCACAATTTTTGTCAAAACCTCGCGATTCCGCGATATTCCACGTTTGTCTAAATTCTGTTTTAAAGTCCAGATTCTTTGATTCCGTCCGACATATAAACATATAAACATCAGGATAAGACCTTAACCAGGATATGAGCTATTATCCAGAATCTTGTGCGCCTGTAAAGTCACACCCTTGATTTGCATAGACCCAACTGCCTGTAGCGTGACACTGCGCTGGCACAATACACCTTGAAAATGAAATTAGGTCAATTTTTTTTTTTTTCTCCCATCAAGTTGCAGAAGCCGAGTGTCTCTGAGGAATGCTGCATATGAGGGGATTTGGTATAGACTGAAGTGACAAATGTGACTGCAGACATTTTTCCTATGGAAGTGTGTGTGTGTGTGTGTGTGTATCAGGGTATCTGCAGATCCTTAAAGGACAATTCCAGTGTGATTGGAGTTTCTGCTCATTTCCCGCATTCTCTTAGTGTTTTTCATCACTGTAGTTTCTTTCTAGTGCGTTCATCAGAGATATTTGGCATTTCTCTCTCATCTGAGTTGTTTTTCAAACTAAATAGTTTGAAATAAATCCTGTTTAAATATTACGAGGTACTATTTTAAGATGTAATTGTGTAAAATCTAGCTTTATTTTCCGTTTAGATTTTAAACTATAGCTGAGGGAAGCGTCCTGTTTTGGTTGTCTGTTGGCTTTAATGGGTTGTGATTGACAGAAGGCGGGTCCTAATGTAACCGCACAGAACGTTAGCTATTGGCTGAAAGACAGAAAACATGGAATTCAGAGAAGCAGAAAGCGGAAGTAAGACGGCCACTCCTGTCTTGTCTCGGCATATATTAAACATTAACATTTTGCCATAGTTTAATATCAGTATAGTTGAATTGCTTGAGAGTTTAACCACCATTTTAAACATCTCAGGTAGTGAAATTTGATGGTATAGGATTGTGAAAGTATAGGAAAGTTTTCTTTGAAATCGTTGGAATTTTCAGCAAGATCTGTACTTAATAGTAATAATAATCAAAACCCTGATTAAGGCTACTGCTGCCGAAACATGTTGGTTTTTAGTATTAAAGGATAATTCTGGTAATTTTCAACCTGGTCTAGTTTTTATCATTGCTTTCAAAAATGTATCGCTTAATTCACTGTAGAGCTTTACATACCTCCAGTTTGCTGGGAGCGCTGCTGTCCAATACACACCTAGAACCCAGAAACCAATTAAAACAAGTTTTATACGTTTGTATTTACAGAAAATCCAATATGACATGAACGTAGTCATGTTTTTTTAACTAGTGTGAGCTAGTTGGCAAGTAGACTGTTTGACATATCTAATACTGCAATATCAGTATAATATATACAATATAGTTTCAGGCAATGGATAATGAGAAATCAGTGTGTTTTATTTTTGGGTTCATGTTCACGTAAAGCTACAGTAAGTACGTTAAGTAATTGACGAAATTTTGAACACAAGCCAACGTCACGATATTTTAGGAAAATGAGGCCTAGGTTGAAAATATCCGGAATTATCCTTTAAAGCTTTGTCAGCTGTTCTCCAGTAGCTGAGTATCGTCCTTAAAAGTCAGTTTTATTGGAAATCCCCCTTCAACCGGTGTTCGCAGCGTGAAATGTCGAGCGGCGAGGCTGTGCTCGGAGTCGGAGACGGGGCTGAGGAAGATCCTGCAGGACCCGCTGCTGGTCTTCGCCCAGTGGAGCCACACGGTCTCCCAGGTGCTGGAGGCTTCCGCCGAGGTCACCGACTTCTCCCACATCGCCATGCTGGTCCAGAACATAGAGGTAAAAGCGCGCCCTGGAGATCCCTGGAGAATTGTTCGGAAGTTGTTGGAGAATTTTCTACGAACAGTCTTCACAAACATGAGCATTCTTCTCTTGTGAGCATGTTATTTCATTTATTTGAACATAAGATATAATCAAAAGAAATGAGTGCAGAATATGGAGTGCATATGCTGGGGAATCCCAAAAAATCAGATCCCAGTCCCTGTGACTTCAGTTAAGCATGATGGACTTGTCTTTGCTCTTTGCTGTAATCTACCTTCTCTGGGGTCCTTCTACCCATAAACCCTTGTGTTCTGAGGTAATTTCCTGTAGTTGGTCGAGATTACGTTCTCACTCCTAACGAACCGCGCCGCAGCTCTCTCGGAAGAGGACAGAGGCATCTCGGTGCCGTCATTTCAGCCAACCAAACCGAAGGAGCAAACACTCCAGTTTTCAAATAAACCTCTCCAAACAAGCTCGATATGAACACTCCCTCAAAGGATCGTGTAATGGAGCTCAGCCTGGCTTGACCTCGGCTGTAAACAATGAGAGAAGACAGGCCACATTTTTGCGGGAGGTTGCCAGGTACAGCGATTGGATAAGCTAGGGAAATTAAATCAGGCCCCGCGTACTCTACTCTCTGGATCATATCAAATTGAATCCATCCAGTGCAATTACTGGTAACTGATGACAAACAGAGGCACACTGACACAGAGAGGCAGCCAGCCACATTCAACACACACATACAGGCAGACATGGGAATTAATAACATTGTAGGGAATATGAGGATCTCGCATACTGTTAATACGAAGGCATATCGGCTTTTGGATGGCTTTGGCAATCTCTTAACTCCTTTTCTACGAGCCTCCTGACCCTTGGCCTTCTTCCCATTGGTTGCTTGTAACGTTGGCAGTCTAGTTCTTGAAGTGTATTCCACTCACTGTAAATTGCTCTAGATGAAGGCGTCATATCCCTTTCCTTCCACTTTGATCTTTTTTCTTTTTTGCCACACCTCGAATGAACAAATGAACAAAGGAAGATGTAACCATCAAGGCAGGCAGACAACAGATAAAAGATTTATTTGCATAAATCCAGGGCATTTGCAAACAACGCAACACACATCGCTGGCTCATTGCCATAATAACTGGGTTTCTGATTTTCTTATCATTTCATATCACATTGCGTTGTGTGTGCCTTGTTTTGCCCCCTCGTTCTTACCTTTTTAACCCTAGAAACAAGTTCTGTATCACTCCACGCATTCCCAGCAGCGTTAATCCGCCTCTCTCTCTCTCTCTCTCTCTCTCTCTCTCCACGCTAGCGGCTGCTGAAGCGGAGCGTGCAGCTGCAGGAGCGCCTCAGCCTGCTGCAGGTGAAGGGCGACCTGGTGGCCTCGGTGTTCGGCCCCGAGAGGACGGACGGCCTGCAGGGGGAGCTGAGCACCTCCATCAAGAACAGGGAGCTGCTGCACACCCAGCTGCTGCAGAGGAAGAGCAGGCTACAGGTAGGGAGGAGGAGGAGTCGAGGAAGGACGGCATCAAGGCGTCACTGTCGTTCATGTGCATTTACAATTACAATTACAATTTCACATTTGGCAGACGCTTTTATCCAAAGCGACTTACACATGAGATTTTCATAGAACACAAGCAAGGTTCTAGTTAGGAGAGAACAACGAGAGTAAGTGCTATAAAGCTAAGTTCTGGTCCAACAGGACATAGGTGCTACGAGGCAGTGCTACAAGGCAGTGCTATGAGGCAATGCATAGAGTGCATAGAAGCAATTTTTTTTTTTTTTTTTTTTTTGTTTGGTTACCCGGGCCATTAGGTGAGAAGGTATTCGCTAAAGAGCTGGGTCTTTAGCCTTTTCTTAAGGACTGAGAGGGACTCTGCGGATCGAATGGAGTTTGGTAACTCGTTCCACCACCGGGGAACCACAGAAGAGAAGAGTCTGGCTAGAGACGTTTACTTGCGTCCTTGTACCCGCTGAGGAATTGGAACACGTATTAGATTTGAAAAAAATATTGATTTCCGTATTTGACAGCCAGCCTGTCTTTCCCTCCACTCTTAGGGCTTAATCTCAAGAACCAAGGACTTCGGCGACGCCTACGAGTCGATCCGCTCCAAGCTCACGGTCCTCCGAGACCGACTCGTCGCAGCTGACAACCTCCAGCCCGACATTCTGGCCAAGAAGAGCCAGTCGGACCAGCTCAGGGTGGGTTTAACCCCAGACCACACCAGACCAGACCAGACCAGGGCCAGAACCAGCCAGAAGCTGCTGGAACACACGATCCATTGACATACAGCAGCCTCTAGCAGATTAGGCAGATGAATATACTGATTTGCAACCTCTCTAGTGTTAGGTCGTCATAGTGCAAAAAGCACAAGTGACTCAATTTGTGCAGTGCAAGCTTCATCGTGTTGATCCTCTGGTTTTTTAGGGAAGATGCTAGTGCTTGATGGGTTGGTGTATTCTTTTCTCCCACTGCTGGAAACTGGCATATACACAGTTGGATCCAGTTCCAATGAAACTTTATATTTAAATTGCCAGTTTACCCTTCATATGAAATTATACAATGAGACTTTGGCATGTTTTAACGGCCGATGAGTCATGAAACACACTCAACCCATAAGTGACGGTGTAAACTTCACTAATTTTTTGCAATTTAAGCTTCACTCTTTTGATCATATGGCATTTGAGGGAAGATGGTTTATTAACCGTTACACAATTGGATGCAATACCAATAAAATGAGATAATATAAAACCTTATCTTATCACTATCAGTGTTTCATTTACTGGCTTATGTACTCTGCTTTTGAAATTATACAAAGAGTTGTCAACAGGTTTCAACGGCTCAGGGATTATGAAACTCACTCAACACACAAACCTTCAACAATTCACGCAAGGGGAAACACCAGGATTGCAGTTTGTCTGTTTTCCACAGCCGAATCTTACACTGTGACGTGGGTTTGTGTGTTTCCTCAGGTGATGCAGAAGGACCTGGAGGACTGCGAAGCCCACATCACAGCGCTGGAGACCCTGGTCTCCTCCAGTCCCACCAACAGGACTCAGTTCGAGAGGCTCTACGCTGACTGGAAGCTCCTCTACAAGACGGTCCGGGTAAGAACGTTTAAAATGCATGAATATACTCCACTTATGAATCACCTCTGCATGACCATGGCTGCCCCTGGAGATCAGATGAAAGCCCCAGCCTCCATCTGTAATTACAGCTTTCAGAAGAAGAGCCACTTTGAAAGCGGTTTTATAGTCAATCTAGATACTTTTTGAGTGTGAAATTTTACGTGTCTGAAAGTACACAGCGTCTACTGACCCCCCATTAACTCTGACATTAACATGGCTCTCTCTGTTCTTGTATCCAGAATATCTTCCATAAATATTTGGCTGTATTCTTTTCCGTATCAGGCGAAAGTGAACGAGAGCGAGGAGAGCATCGGCGACCACGAGGGCTTCCACGACAGCTTGCTGAACGTGGAGAAGTGGCTGATGATCATGAGGCAGAAGCTGGAGTCTTTCCGCAGCCCGGCGGGAGAGTGGAGCGTGGACAACCGGCAGCACGAGGCCGAGGTGTGTGTGTGTATGTGTCCGGGCGTATGTGCAGTGTGCATGGCCCGGTCCTCAGTCCTACAAAGGGATTGGGACTTGGCTTTAGGGTGAAGTTTACAGATTCTTAAAATTCAAATTCATTCATTCATAAAATTCAGTGTTAGTGCATTGTGCTGCCTGTCTGATGGTCTTGAGCAGTGGTTCTTAGCATGGGGTCCGGGGACCACCAGGGGTCCTTTCATTCCAGTGGGTCCCCAGCAAACTGATGAATTGTTAAATTTCATTATTCATTATTTTGATCATAGTTTCTCTGTTATCTCTCTCCCTACAGTACAGATAGTCATGGAATTCTGGACAAAATCATATCTGACGATAGAAAATATTCTCAGATTTGGGTCCGAGAGACAAAATCTCATGTATATTAAATCTCTTGTATATTTATGACAGCATAGCCTGATGTCCTCTATAGCAGTGGTTCTCAACGTGGGGTCGGGGGACCACCAGGGGTCCTTGAGGGCATCCCAGGGGGTCCCCAGCAAACTGATGAATTGTTAAACTTCATTATTCATTATTTCGATCATAGTTTCTCTGTTATCTCTCTCCCTACAGTACAGATAGTCATGGGATTCTCGACAAAATCATATCTGACAATGAAAAATATTCTCAGATTTGGGTCCGAGAGACAAAATCTCATCAAATGGGGGTCCGTGGCCCTAATGTGGACTAAATTAGGGGTCCTTGATATGAAAAAGGTTGAGAACCACTGCTCTATAGTGACCATTTGTAGATTGTTGTTTTAACATCTGGATTGGGCTTCTGTATGAATGCTCAACTTGGATTATGGCACAAAGGATTTCAATATCAAATCCTCTGTATTGTTAAATGCTTACCAGCGCTTAATAGGATATACAGTTTCTTGCAGGCGTAAGCAATTCAAAACGAAGTGAATTTCCAGACTTTTTCTGCCCTTTCTGACTTTCTTATGCACATATACAGGGAAAATGGCCCTCATTTTTAAAGGGGAAATGCGTCAAAGTTTGTTCTTAACACCAGCGTTATCAGCATTTGCATGTCAGAACATAATATACTGTCGCAATAATCCTTATCTCGCTTAACATATACGAAAGCCTTACACTTTGTTCTCTCTGGACTATCCAAATTAAGGTTTACCTAAGATGAATCTGTCTATCTTAGGGGAAATGTCATCGATAGTACTCGATGTTTGGTGCATCTCTACAGACTATGTAACCCTAACTCCATTTTTAAACCTAACCCCAACCCTAACCTGACCCTATATCTAAAATTAACCTTAACCCTAAGATTAACCCTAGCCAAGACATTGAATATCTATAGACTACTTTTTACACTATCACTTGAAACTCAGTAGATTTTTTAGTGGCATTATAGTCACTTGATAGGTTTTAGTTGAGTATCAACATGGGACTATCCAAGTGTGACCTAATGTAACTAAAAAGGTAGTTTCATCACTA
Source organism: Centroberyx affinis (assembly GCF_046629955.1). Lineage (NCBI taxonomy): Eukaryota > Metazoa > Chordata > Actinopteri > Beryciformes > Berycidae > Centroberyx > Centroberyx affinis. The sequence continues at coordinate 148,496 of NW_027279414.1, read as the reverse complement.
TAGAAAGTTGATTTCACTGGAAGCCAAGGCAAAGATAATACATAAATAAGAGAGTCCACAGGAGCCTTTGGAACATCTTTTTGCTCTGTTTGTAGTCTGGAAGTCCAGGAGTGCAAGTCACGGTCCATGATATCAAACTCATCAGTGAATATCTAAAAAAAAAATTCCCCATCCTTTTAGATGCATAATCATCATTGACATGTTTTTGTTCCGCCGACCGACTCGGTACAAGAACTGATCTCACACTGACCTTAAGGGACGCCCCCCCTCCCCCCTCCCCCCTCCTGTCATGAATTTTAATGAGAATACCGAGGAGATTCTTTGTAATTATACCGTTCATTATCATGCAGACCTCTCCACCCATCTCATCACTCACCATCTTGGGCTGAGACTCTGCACCTCTGCGTTTAATTAGCTCAGGGCCGTGTTAAATGTGGGTATGCCGGCTCTTCAAAGCTGTGCACTTTTGAACCCCGTCACAATGGATCTTAAATATACCGGCGTGCAGGAAAGTTATGCTAGGTTGTACTTAAAGTTGCACTAGGCAAGATTTTTTTTATGTGAAAACACACCCATCTTACCAGGCTAAATCGGGAAGCGGGGCTGCAGTAGAAAAGAGCGTCCCATCCCCACTAATTGAGATGCCATAGATTCACTGTATTTTCCCACATTAGATACTGGTGTAGGGTATGAACACAAATGATGAGTCCAAAGAAAAACCCAAACTGTCTCATACACAGTCCAGAGAAAGCTGGACTCACCAAAGTTAGATTTTTTTCCTCTCTCTCATCCCTTTGGTATCCTTTGGTATAAAGCATGAGTGATGCTTTATACCAAAGTACACCAAAGAGTGTGGTTTGTGCAGTTCATTGACGTCATGCTACATGATTTTTGGGTACCTTGCTGCCATTTGGAGCCGCCAACATGTGAAGTTACCTAAGACTTTTGTTTGAATATAATAACACTGTTCAGGCTCATTCATTTGATGAATTTCTGAAGTGTCTATAAGATGTTTGACTTAGGAGAATCCCATGTTTGCCCAAAGTGAAAAGATGTGTGCACTTCAGACGTAGAACAGCCTCTCCTCTACAAAAGCTGAATGGACAGGTTCACTGATTACTCCCCCCCCCCCCCCCCCCCACACTCTACAGAGGGCACTAGGGGAGTTCCCGGAGAAGGAGCTTCAGCTACAGCAGATGGAGGCCCAGGGTCTGGGGGTTTTGGAGAGGACTTCAGAGGAGGGAAGGGTCCACATCCTCCGGGACATGAAGCGGCTACGAGAGTCCTGGTTGGCCTTGCACAACCTCTCTCTCAACCTCTACAGGTACAGAGGGAAAAAAACAAAACGTTTTATTTATTTAACAAAGGGGTCTGGTGTTTTCTGTGTGTGTAGACTGTAAACACTCTACTCCTTGACGGGGGACCTAAAACTATGAAAAAGGTGGAAAAGAAGCCACTAGATGTGAAACAGTATGCAATGAGGCACTTTTCTATGTGGAGGATGAAAAAAGTTTGTCAGTGTGTTATGCCAAAATGAAGTTTAAGCCAGGGCAAGTGTGTGGACGTCAAACTAGCCACCTACTCATTTCAACCTTTGCTCACCTCATTCACTCAGTTCCTTCATTTTTGGTCTCAACAGCTGCTGTTCTCCAGACAGATACACAAGTGCAACAGTAAGAGATAAGATGAAATGTTAATAACCTCTGTGGGGAAATTGGGTTATTGCAGTAGCCAGTAGTAACAGGATACAGCAGGGAAAATAGCAAATTGGGATTATATAAACATGTATAACTGACAATTTCATCACAATCATGTTAAGTAGATTGTATGAGTGGGAAATATTGGAGAAAGTATGGATTACAGCATTATTATAATGTACAAAATAACAGCAGTAGGTCTTAGCGCTGAATATTTACAATATGAAAATATACCAAAAATGATCAAGGTAGACCAACATCTCAAGCAGCCAGTGAGTGTAAGGGGTAAAAACAGAAGAGCCAAGACATTAGAATAAGCTAATATATTCATGTGTCCCTAGAATATTCATGTAATATAAACATAATAGATCATAAAATAAAGAAGAAATGGCAGGTCCAATATTGTCATGGTCACAAGCCTGTTTGTCTGACCTCAAACCTACGTAAGGGTGAAGGCAAGAAGAAGCTGTGAGAAGAAGAGAATGTTGCGTCTTTGTTGCTCAGCACTCTCTTTATTTTGGTTGAGGTATATTAGACTTAATGGTGATCAGTTGGTAAATTATGGAAACAGTTAATCTTTCTCTCTCTCTCTCTCTCTCTCTTTCCCAGGCTGCTGAATAGCTCTACAGAGCAGCCAGATTCTGACCTGTGGAGTGTTGGAGGCCTGGCAGGAGACGACACAGGGGAGAAAGACAGCCAGCTCACGGGAGGAGACTCCGGGAACCAGAGGGGAGGCCAGCCGGAGTACAGCCCAGCCAGGGGCCACCGTGCCCGGGCAGACCAGAGCTCAGGGCCTGGGAGAGGAAGAGGCCTGGAGGTAGAGGCAGAAGAGGCGGGGACGACGGTCCACGTCGGGGAGAGGGCGAGTTACGGGCAAGCCGGGCGGATTCAGGGCCACGCCAAGGGTCACCTCAGACTGGTCGCACAAGACGAACACCTCAGCCTCGGCCCTTCGAGAGCGGCCGAGGGAGGCGGGCCCTCGTTCGGAGAAGAAGAAGTGGACTCCTCGGCTCGGTCGGGACACACTCGCGGCGTTCCCAAAGACCCCGCGGCCGATGGAAGCCCCGAAAGCGGACGGTCAACGGGGGGAGACGGCGGCCGCTTGACGGGAGAGAGGCGGGGAGCAGCGGTGGCCGCAAAGGGCGGCTACAGCGAGGGAGGCGAGGAGGCAGGGGAGGGCCTCGGCCAAGGAGGAGGTGCTTTCACCTTGTTCAGAAGGGATCCAGCCAAGCAGCAGTCAGCAACGCTGTCAGCTCAACACACAACGGTATTGTGGTGCAATGTTCCCTCTAACCGTGCGTTCACACTGCAAGCAATTGGGTCGATGGGTCACTATTCTGACTGATTGTGGATAGTGCAAGAGGCTCTGAGTGCATCTGTGTAGAGGTCTGCTTCTACAGAGCTTTGAACAGGCAAATCATGTATTTTTCGCAGCTTTGGTATTGCCTTTCAAGCACAAATTAGGCAGCATTAGTCGAAAATTAAGAGAAAAAAACTCGATAAAATTACTTCAGGCCTTCTCAACTCCAACAATGGAACTGGTCTCCAAGCATTTTTTTTTTTTTTGAGACGTATATTTAGTCTTTTAAAGAAAGGTTGTAGAGAACTGGGAAGTTTTGAACAGCTGGAATCAACTTCTCGTTCGTTTTACACTTGCCAGGCGAAACTGTTGCAACAAAAAAAACAAGGAAGCACAGAAATCCGATTGGCTGTCGATGGCCGATGACCGCGAAGAGTTCAGCTGTGGCCACCTGTTCTCGGCCACCTGTTGTCGGCCGCCCACACAGCGGGTCGGGTTTCTCTGCTCGCTCGGCTCTAGAGGAAATGAACGGGCTTTTGGGGACTTGTCGATTGTGTTGCTCGCAGTGTGAACACATGGTGAGCCAGTGGCGTCCAGTCCTGTGCTATGGAGGAGTCTGCTGGTTTTCATTCCAACCAAACCTGATTTCACTGATTAGTTCTTCCTCTCTGCTTGAAGGGTGTGTTAATCATTGAAATCAGCAGCTGAAGCGTTCGCTTGGAATGAAAACCTGCAGGCTTTGCCATGTCACAGGACTGTTCCAGGAGTCTTCCAGAATTTGTACAACACTGATATTTGAACGTTGCATATTTCTAGCTCGGTGTCTCAGGGTTTAGCACTGATTGCTCACAGCAAGAAGATTGCGAGTTCGATTCCTTTCTGCGTGGAGTTTGCATGTTCTCTCCATGTTCCAGTCAGGTGGATCCGAAACTCTAAATGTCCCATAGGTATAAATGTGACCCTGAATAGGTTTAAGCAAGGGGAGAAAATGAATGAATATTTCTAGTTCATAAAACAAAACGGGTATGACATTTGACAATTGGGGTAATTTTCTAGGTTGTAATATTCCATAGCCTTGAATTTACAGAATGCACAGTGAATACAAGGAAAAGTCCCGATATTATAAGTCATTATACAGCCTGTACATGCATATACTCTCAACTATTCTGCTGTTTCTTTATGTGAGCAGATCGCCATCTCTTGGTGGAAAGCTGGAATTGCATTAATGTGTCTTTTATTGGGCATGGCTACCGAGGGTTTTCTCCATCTTCATCCAGCTGTCAAATCCTTCTGAACCGTGACGCTTTTACTCAGCAGCACTTGTATTCTTAAACAGTGATTTCAAGCACTTTTTTTTTGAGGTCGTTTACTAAGCTGTTTCGGTGTCCTGCAGGCGGGCGCAGGGCAGTATGAGGCCAGGAGGAGGGAGTTTGACGCCTGGCTGTGCAGGGAGAACCAACTCCTGTCAGGGGTCCTCAGCACCAAGGGAGGAACGCTCGGCACCAAAGAACTCAAGATCCGGCAGGACACGCTAAAGGTGGGTTCTTGTCCCAGCCAGATCCACCATTCAGAAGGCGTTTTAAACATCCAATCTCTAGTTTTAGTATGACACCACTTTTGCAACTGATGTGTCTAAGACTGTAGTATTTTTATTAGGTCCTTGTTGCACTGCCATGTCTGAAATGCCTGTGGTAGTAACCTTTATAAACCAGCTGATGGACCCGAAGTTACTGCTCCTGCTGCTGCTAGTTTTCACTACAGTCGCATTGAAAGATTGATTTTTCCATGTCATTTCTCTACCCCAGTGATTCTCAACCTTTTTCATATCAAGGACCCTAATTTTGCACACATTAGGGCCACGGACCCCCATTTGATGTCTCTCAGACCCAAATCTGAGAATATTTTTATTGTTAGATATGATTTTGTCCAGAATTCCATGACTATCTGTATTGTAGTTAGAGAGATATCAGATAAACTATGATCGAAACAGTCATTCTTCTACATTCTCTAACTGTGTTAACTTCTTGTAAATGAAATAATGGTGAAGTTTAATAATTCATCAATTTCCTGGGGACCCCCTGGAACGCCCTCAAGGACCCCTGGTGGTCCCCAGACCCCACGTTGAGAACCACTGCTCTACAATTAAAATTGCTTGTAGAAGCGTTTGATTACACAGTGATTTCCTTCCATTGAAGATGTTTCGTCTTTTCGTTTTCTCACTTTTCTCATTTTGACACGAAGTACACAGTAACGCTGTCACGCTGACTGAGCTTTTGACACAAGTACTGACTCTATGTGACAGCTTAACATGAGTTTATATGTATTTCGAGTGCATCGCCTTCAGCGTTCTTCCACTGGGAACTACACATGCATGAAAACGAGCATGCCGACTGTCAACACTTGAACCAAAACCATCAGGAAGGCTTTACAAATGCACACCAATTAAACCTTGCTAGGAATTAACCTGTTAAAGCAAAATAAAGTCAGCGTTTCTTAGCGGTCAGGATAAATGTGTCTTGGCAAGAGTGAAAGAGTGAAATGAAACAACTCACCTAACTTTTCTGAAGAGCCAAGCTGAGTCAACAGAGAGGGGAGTTATGGGATTTGCACTTGTTTGTTCAGGGATGAACAACATACACACTGTACCTTTTTTTTTTCTGACAGATAAAGCACTAAGGATTATTTCTTTGAAGGATTCCTACTCTGTCTTTTGGCTGTGATGGTGTCAGAAAGGATTTAAGGTTAATACATTGTCACTGAATGTTACTGGAAGCATTCTTTTTTTGTTTGATGAAACTTATTTCTCCCCTCAAATGTTGTGAATAATAATAATGGGTGCCTTGGTGGCTCAGTTTGAATCCAGTCCAGGATCTTTGTTATATGCCATCCCTTTGTTTCTCTCCCATATCTTTCCTGTCTCTCTCTCTACTGTCAACTGTAAAATAAAGGGAAAAATGAGCAAAAATCAATCTTTAAAAAGCTAATAATGGACTTATATAAAAGCAGAGTTTACAATATGCTTTTCAGGAAAGAATAAAAAACAGTAAAATACATACTGAGGAGATAAAAAGCAAGAGAAAACACAAAAGATATATTGAAATAAACGTTAATGCATACATAAATAAAATATGATAAAAAAGTACATAAGAAACAGCATGTTGTATATCTATTTGCACACTTTTTATGCAACTTGAGCACACATTTTATATATTGTGCTCTTTCATTAGCATTTTTGTTTGTTTAAATATTTAAATCGTTAAATAAATAAATCTATTTTCTCCCACAGGGCAGCCATTGCCAGGCTCCGTAGCCTGGGTATTTCATATGAAAGTGGAAACATTTGTTTGACATCTTACTCACTGATCTTCACTTTCTCTGCCTGTTATTCTCTTGGACTGAAAAAGTCCAGACAGACGCAATATATACAATCCGAGTCCCTCTTCTCTGTCCTCGTCTAGGCTCTGAGGGCCGGAGTGGGCTGGGGTCAGGAGCAGTTCCAGCTCTTGCTCCAGGAAAGCCGGGGCGGCGAGGCCGGGTCCGGGTCCGGGTCCGGGTCCGGGTCCGGGTCCGGGCCCGGGCCGGCGGATGACCTGGGTCTGGAGGAGCTGCGCTACCGCTGGATGCTCTACAAGTCCAAGCTGAAGGACGTGGGAGACCTCAGGGCCAGGCTCAGCCTCAAGGTGAGCCAACGGCGGAGTTAAAACTGCCTGCATTTACACAGAGAATTCCCCTCTTAACCCGGTTACTTTGCTCGATGCAGATAAACATCAGAACTGGGTTAAAATAACTTATACTGATTATGATTATGAGAAGCCTGGTTAAGATGTCTGGTTTACTCCCATTTTACTCCTGTTACTGTGGCATGGAAACATCTTACTGATTTCACTTTTGGTTTTCACTGTCCAACTCGCACAGCATTTTGGGTACATACTGTCAGACTTGCACAGCATTATGGGTACATTTTGATGTCAACAAAGACATGACCCCGAGCGAGCAGTACTTGCTATTACTATTACTCTTGGGATAATCATCTCTTTACCTGTATGGGAGTAAGAAACTCTCAAAATATGTTGTACTTGTATTATAAGATTCATGAGCTTGTAAAGCAAATGTGTACTCCAATGTGTAAATTTGAAGAAGAAAATGTGGGTATTTGTGATACAATTTGAAAACATTGTGAAAATATTTGCATTTCTAGGGTCATACCTACTGAATATTGACCACTGTATCTTCACTGTGATCAGTTATCATGGGATTGCCCGTGATGTTTATGCACTGTTCTGCTTTCACCATAAGGTGGCAGTGTAACATCATTGGGTAGGCTACTGTTGACATTGCACAGTGACAATAAAAAGTTGCTCTGTCACACAACAATGTAGTATGCAGAATATAAAATGGGTTACTGCGCAACATTTCTCTCTGCTACCACTTTACTTCAAATGCCAGGATGTTGGCCAGGTTTGGTGGAGCACAACTGGGGAAAACGCCAAATGGAAATGATTGTCAAAAACGAGCCACAATGCCGTGCAGCATGACAGATGGCAAAATCAAGGCAACTGTGATCCTGGACATGAGTCAATGTGGTTTGAATGTAGTGTTTTGAAATTGTCATATTCATGTTCCGCACATTGCTCGCAGGATAGTTTGTTTAATGGTCTCTGTTTGGATTGAGTACGTTTTGAACAGTTTTATATTGTAGTATATGTAGTATTATGTAGTCGTATATTGACTGGCATATTTGGTCTGTCTGCAGGGTGCCAGAGCCACAAAAGAGGAGCCCGCCAAGGCAAAAAGGGTGCAAAAGGTAAATATGACTGCCAAACAACCTATGGCACAAATCTGTTTTCCACAGCAAGTACTTCATCATGTGACAAGCATCTCAGCAGCATGTCCTGCCACTTAAGAGTTATGTGACAACTTTGCCTCAGCCAACAATGCTAAACGAAACGCTCATTCCTGTGGTGTTTCTGCACTGCACTGCCCAGAGATCACCTGTCAATCAAACAGTGTCCAGCACTGTGGCGTCTTTTTCTTTGGATTCCCTGTTGATGAAGTTTGAGTTTCTCTTTTCTTTGTCTGTTCAGCCCTGGTGGCTATCACTGCTCATGCTGACTACCCAGTTCTTCTTCTGTTCATTGTAAACAAACTGGCAACCTAAAAAGCATCACTTGCTTTCATGATCTGGATATAGGTTGAATCACTGTTGCGTTATAGCAATCACATAGAGACTAACAAAATGTTATTTAAAGGAAAATGTCGCTGATTGTTACTTTAATCTGAGGGACAGAGGTTATTCAAAATGTCATAGTATCCCTTTAATCCGTCAGCCAAGTGCTATTTTGCATGTCCTAAACTGGACTTTCCCTGTTGTCTCTTTATGTCTCTCTATCAGAGAGATGTGGTGGGGGGGGGGGGGGGGTGTTGCTCTGTAAAACCAGACATTTAAAATCTCCCAGAGTGCCTTTGGGCTTTTGGGAACTAACCACCTGACCCGACCACCCAGGACTGGCACCAAGTCAAGCGTACCAACCCCCCCACCCCACCCCCCCACCTACTATTCATTTAGCAGCCAGTGGGTGGCGAGAAGATTAAAGAATGCCATACACCCCCCCCCTCCACTCCACCCTGTTGACCCCTCAGCCTCCCGGCCAAAGCAGCACTCCAGACATTCCTGGCTTTTTTCACTTGGGTCTTTAGAGACTGGAGTCTCTGCTCTCGCTTGCTTTTGTCAGGCTTTTTAGGTTTATTAATAGGTTGGTTGGTATACATTTATAGTCATTTATACATTCACATTATCCCGCATGATGAAATCAGGGGAGGGCCTACCGATCGGTCCGGTCTGTCCGTCTCGCTCAATATCTCAGACGCTGCTGATCATTCATGGGGGAGGACATGTTTACTGTTTACTTGTTTTATTTTGTAGTGCAATGCGGCAAAAAATGCTCAGCCATTGTACATTTATAGTATCAAACGCCATTCTTTGAAACAATTATCAGCAACAAAACAAGAATCTAGTTCTTTAACAGAATCGCTGAGGTGCCTGAAAGACTAAATTATTTAAATGTAAGGCCTTCAAAAGTATTCAAATATCTTAAATCCAGTTATTAGAGGTCTTGTTTTTTCACCATGCAATGACAGGTTTCTTTGTGCTGTAAGTCCACTCTTAGAATGCAGATTGTACTACCAACCCTGTTCTGGATTCATCTATCTACTTTACTAAACACAGTTGGACTTCATGTTCCTCATCAGTTTATAGCCTGTTGTCCTTGTAGTTCTGCCCATTTATAGTTTCAGCACTTTGATTAGCTATGTTCAATCAGAAATAAGCCGGTTTTGACAGCTTTGTTTCTGCTAAATTGGTCTTAAATTCAATTCCAGGTAGCATTAAATAGGTCTCAAAAAGTCTTACATTTTGCTTTCTGACTGACTGTAAAACAGCATGACCACCTCCTTTCTCCTCGTCCTCTCCTCGAATCCAGCACTTTTAAGCAATGCAGTTCATTCTCTAACATTAGTTATCCCAAGATCAGCAAATACTGATGTAATCCTAACCTATTAATATTACACTGGAAACAAGAACAGATCTTGGATCAACACTGGAAACAAGAACAGATCTTGGATCAACACTGGAAACAAGAACAGATCTTGGATCAACACTGACTTTTTTTGCCTTTCATGTTATCTTTTAACCTTGTTCTGTTGTCACAGCTGTGAATGACAGGTGCATAGAACACATGCACACATTCTTTTTAATGACAATATAGCATCAGTTTGTGATAAAGACTACATAAATGAAGTTGCCTGCTGGACTGTTCTCATAGTCCATAAGCACTATCTTGTAGCCCACTGCCAAACATGGCATCACTACTTAAATATGATCCCCACTGTCCCTATTTACATGTAAAGTACATGGTATGGATCTGCCAAACTTGTTGATCCTGTAACTTTGACTAGTGAGCTAGATCATGTTTTCATCCCCGTTTAAATTTCTGCACATTGCTTCACGTACAGTAGTAGTGCACTTAAAGAAGAATGCAGTCCTCCCTCCTTTACAGACGATTCGGCGGCTACAGACAGCAAGGAGTGGAGAGAGAAACGCAACAAATGTTTAGACTCACGCAGTGTATGTGGTCCTGGTATTCCAGTGGACACGTTAGACTTGCACTTAGCTTTATTGTGTTCTTCCCAGGGACGTTCCCAGGGAAAGTATTAATCATGCTACCTGTGCTCAATGGAATGGCATTCAACAAGTTTATCAGAGTGCAAGTGTTGATTTAAGATTAGGCTGGGAATTACCACAGTACAGTACAATATTATCCACAACACTACTACTACTAGTACTAGTACTACTACTACTGCTATTACTGCTACTACTACTACTACTGCTGCTTCTACTACTGCTATTACTACTGCTACTGCTATTACTACTACTACTACTACTGCTACTACTATATTTTGATTTTATATTTTTATTTATTATTTATTGTAATTATTATTGTTATCATTATCTCCCTATCACATATACACATTGACAGTAAGCTGAAGGAGAAAGTCAAATATTCCAGTGAGTGCTTATACTAAGAAACACACACATACCTTTGCCCTACAAATGTTTGTCATCCTGAGGTATACTTTTTTAGCTAGTTTCACTTCCTCTTCCATCAGTCATTAACCTGTATACACACACACACACACACACACACACTTAGTTAAACACACACTCTCTGTATGTCCTTCTCTCCTCTTTCTCTGTCCACAACAGACCAGACAGACTTGCACCGGTCTCAAAAAGTCGAACACATGATTATGTTTGAATTTCATTCGTGTTCACATTGCTTTCCCTACCGCTCCCAATTCCTCCCGGTTCTTAATCCCTCATGACGTAGACATTGGTTGTTTCATAGTGAACTACGTTAACAATCACCATTCAACACATAGAGAGGCTTTATTGTAATCACAGTGATTGGATCTCAAAATAATCCCGCAGTTTCACCTTTGAAACTACAAATAGAAACTGATTGGTGTTAATGAACGACGCACAACGCGATTCAGAACTCCGAAACGACTGATGTATTAATTGAAGCCTGTGAATCATATGAATAGGGTGTCTGCCCTTTTTAAAGGCCCTTTTGAGATATTTCAAGACTTTTTCAGGACATGAAGGCCCGTTTCCTTTTGCACACCCGGAAAACGGTGACGAAAGCGCCAGGAAACGAGGACGAGAACCCCCGACCGTTTACCCTCCGCCTCCTCTCTCTCCCTCCTCTCCTCCGGGAGCGGGAGGAAGGCAGTTCGGAGGAGGTGCAGGAGAGTCGGCGGGACAAGTGGAGAGAGAGAGAGAAGCGGCGCGGAGGTCACGGATAACGGGGAGTGGGCGAGCGTTGAGCATTCACACAGCTCATTAACATTCAGCTGGGCAGCAGGAGGAGTTTTGCGGAAATTACCCTTACTCTTACAAGATTATTAAAAGCACAGTATTAAAACAAATGGTCATTTTATAACATATCATAAGCACAGTATGAGGTATCATAGCATCATAGAGCATGATAACCAACCATAGGGCATCATAAGACGTATGGAATCATAGGACAATCATAGAGCATCATAAGGCATCATATGGCGTCATGATGTATAGTGCATTATGGGCAATATAGGGCAGCATGGGGCATTATAAGGTATCATAGGGCATCATAAAGCATCATAGGGCATTATAATGCATCATAAAGCAACATAGGGCATTATCATAGGGCATCATAAAGCATCATAGGTCATTATAATGCATCATAAAGCAACATAGGGCATTATCATAGGGCATCATAAAGCATCATAGGGCATTATAATGCATCATAAAGCACATAGGGCATTATAAGGTATCATAGGGCATCATAAAGCATCATAGGGCATTATAATGCATCATGAAGCATCATAGGGCATTATAATGCATCATGAAGCATCATAGGGCATTATAATGCATCATGAAGCATCATAGGGCATTATAAGGTATCATACGGCATCATAAAGCATCTTGGGGCATTATAAGGCATCATAATGGTTGAAAATGCATCACAGGGCATTACAAGGTGTCATAGGGCATCATCAGCACATAAGCATTATGAGATCATGATGATTATAATCAGAGCATGATATAATAAACACAATGTGCAAAAAATGTAGGGGATTGAATACCATTTGGGGCAACCATAGTTAATGCTGAGTTAATGACATGAAAATTGAATTTTTTGAATTTTAAATGTAATTTTCTGATATTTTGATTATACTTACAAGTTTATCTCTGCTTCTAACAGGGCTTATTATCTACTGGTAACGCATCACAATGCACTTCAAGTAAAGTGTTAATGTAATTTTTAAATGGTAGTAGGTAACTGAAAAAACAAATTCCAAACAGACCAGAGTAAATGAAATAATGAAGTCACTTGGGACTATAGTGCATTCACAAGACAACCATACGCATAACACCTTAAGGAATTGCACCAACCCACCAATTTTGAGTTTATATGTTATATGCTTGCCTCTGTGCATGTTACCTCTTCAGGCAGATGCACTGCGTTACGTCGCATTCCGATTTCCGATGTGCCCGCCTGATCCACTGTTCACAAGGTTAAATATGGACGTGGGCGGCAGACGTGATTCACAGAATAACAAGAGGCCAAATGAATGTTCCGACTGAACCGGGCGAGAGTTTTACAGGCTTCAGTCGGATCAGTTTGTTGTGTACCATGATGTTTCTCACTGTGTGGGCGTGCTGTTGCTGCTTTCATGGTGTGATTGTGCATATTTCATATACTTATTGAGGGTTTTACGTGCCCCTACTTGCGTGTGGACAAGAACACATAATTCTTTCACATTTGTACTATGTTACTGCTTTGCTTTTCTTTTAGAAACAACTCAATAAGCCTGAAATACACCAAAACCTATTTTAATTTTTATATCATTGATCGTTTATATAATTAAGTAGATTCATTGAGATCGAAATGTGCTTTTCCAGAGAGACCTGAGAACAGAAATATTCCCAAAGACAACAAAGAGAAAAAACAATGCAATTCAGTGAAACAGCAACATGCAGAGACATCCAGTGGCTTCAAAGGAATACAAAAATGTCTTCATAATCAAATACAGACATGATTGTGCATTGTACACTGTTTCTGTACAAGCTAAAACACATACACATATATGATTGATTGATGGATTGATTGACTGATTGATCATTTTTATTTCGAACATGTAAAAAAACAAAAAAAAAAACAAGAATAACAATAAGATGAAATAAACAATAAACCTATACAACAAACTCAAAAAACAAATTCTCATAAACTAATGAACTAATAAACCTAATCTAACAAACAATAAACCTATACAACAAACTCAATAAACAAATTCTCATAAACAACACAAATTAAATATTACATGTTCGAAAAGGAGTAGGAAGAAGTATACACTTATCCCCTTTATCCACTTAACCCCTTTCTCAACTACTCATCCATAAACTCTTATATACAATTTATAAACAACTATCCCAATTCTATGTATAACCCAATACAATTAATAAACAACTATCCAAATTCTATGTACAACCAAATACAATTAATAAACAACTATCCAAATTCTATGTACAACCAAATACAATTAATAAACAACTATCCCAATTATATGTACAACCCAGTACAATTAATAAACAACTATCCCAATTCTATGTACAACCCAATACAATTAATAAACAACTATCCCAATTCTATGTACAACCCAATACAATTAATAAACAACTATCCAAATTCTATGTACAACCCAGTACAATTAAAAAAACAACTATCCCAATTCTATGTATAACCCAATACAATTAATAAACAACTATCCCAATTCTATGTACAACCCAATACAATTTCTAAACAACTATCCCAATTCTATGTACAGCCCAGTACAATTAATAAACAACTATCCCAATTCTATGTATAACCCAATAGAATTAATAAACAACTATCCCAATTCTATGTACAACCCAGTACAATTAATAAACAACTATCCCAATTCTATGTACAACCCAATACAATTTCTAAACAAGTGTCCCAATTCTAAGTTCAACCCAAATATCCACCCGATGTCAATAAAATAAAACTAAACCTTTACCACAACCCTTCCTCATCCATATACCTCTTAAAAATATTTTTTTTAGTAAATCTTCTTGAACCGATTTATGCTTGTACTTTGTTTTAACTCCACATCCAAACCATTCCGCTAACCCGGTGTGTCGCTGTCGTCCCCCCCCCCCCCCCCCCCTCTTGCAGCAGCAGAAGTCCGGGTTCCTGCAGCGGGTGTGTCGCCTCGCCCTCTTCCTCTGGCTCCTCCTGCTCGCTCTGCTCCTCCTGGCCCTCCTGCTGCCTCTCAGGGACGAAAGCAGCAGCTGCTCCTTCTCCAACAACTTCGCCCGGTCCTTCAACATCATGCTCCGCTACGACGGGCCGCCCCCGACATAAGGGGGAGAGCCTCAACGTCGGGACCGGCGCGAACCTAAGGTAACGTCCGGACCTCCGAACTCTCACTTTCCGCAGCTTCTACGACGGGCCACCGCTCGACCGATGGAACCCGATCTACTGTCCGCACCTCTGAACTTCAAATCCCCCACTGTTTCCACGTTATGTGTCGCTCTGACAGACCACTACTTACATGAACTTCAACTGGACTACACAACCTTTACTGTAACACCCGCACCTCCTGGACTTCAAATTCCACATTCCCCTGCAACTTGTTGCATTGGACGACCACCTACCTACCTGAAAACCGGACTACAAATCACCTCCGCTACGATGGACCGCCCATCACCTGCAGGAACTTCAACTGGACTACACAACCTACAGGAAGATGCTCATCTCTGAACTAGGGCTGGGCGATATGGTCAAAAATATCGCGATATTTTTGACCAAATACCTCGATATCGATATTGCGACAATATTGTAGCGCTGACGATTGGTGCTTTCACAAAATATTTACACAATGAGATTTTTGATAAATAATCATCAGTAATGTGGATATAATGACTAAGCGGGTAAAGGCAAATAATAGAACAGCTAGAACAGTCTGGTAAGTTCAGAAAAAGACATCACTTTACTGTAATGCAGCCTTTAAAACCAGGAAAAGACACTTATGCCATACACGATATTATGATATCCAGAATCTAAGACGATATCTAGCCTCATATCACGATATTGATATAATATCGATATATATTGCCCAGCCCTACTCTGAACTTCAACACCCAGGTTCCCCTGCTCCCTTCAAGCATCAAGCATCACTGCGATGGACCGCCACCAATGTAGGAAACGTTGGTCGGCACTTTGGAACTTCAAGATCACGCTCTCTTAACTGTATACCAGACTACTGCCTAGGATGTATAAGAGACTGCAGTCAGACTACAAATCCCATGCTCATTTTGAAAAACTGCACATCCCAAGTAGCTATTATAGATTTCACGATAACAGCTTTAACACTCCTGAACCAAAGTCATTTTTCCTCCTCGTTCGACGGGATTCTGTCCTATGATGGAGCGCTGGCTACATAGGGAATCTAATAATCACCAATGGACTGTACAGCTTTCCTGACTGTTGTGACTAGGAATTCCAATTGGTATAACCAGCTGTACCAGTTTGGCTCTGTTTCCATCTGCTTTCGGTCACACTTCCCACCCAGAATATGACGCAAATCAAATATGTCCAGCGTGTGATTGAGGCAAATTAACTAGCAATCGGCAAATCTGTGTGTAGATCAGTATAGAGGGAGCTCCACTCCACTCGGTTGGACCAAGTGTTTTCATGGGAGAGGAGTTTGATGTAGCGAATATCGCGATATTTCGTGAATATCGCGATATTTCGTGAATATCACGATATTTCCCACAATATCGAATATCCCCAGCCCACCCTTACACTCCGTTTACCTCAAGTGGTGCTCATAAGGAATCATTAAGCTCATTATAAGCCCATTGTGAGTGCATGATAACTACAATCAGTATACTTCATGGGGCAACTGTATCTTTAACTCCATGATGTTAAATTGAAAGAAACGTTCCGATGGTTGCCTGATTACATTGTAAGAAAAATGTATCTGTGCTTCTGCTGGGCTTATAATCTGGTGGTAATGCATTACCAGACACTTCAAGTAAAGTGTTACCACCGCTTCACGCTTCACACTCCACTAGCACTTTGTGTGTGTGTGTGTGTGTGTGTGTGGGAGGCCTGCTGATGTAGCTCTCCTTCCCTCCCACTCTCTTCACCACTCAAACGCTTTGACACAGCAGCTCACGCAACCCAAATTCGCTGCTGTGAATTCTGGGCGAGAAGGACGAGCCGGTGCTCCGTTTGCTTGTTCAGTATTTGCAGAATGTACTTTGACACACCAAAAAAAAAAAAATCCTCTCGTTTCTTTTTTTTTTTTGGGTCGATCCCATAGTCTATAGAACGTTTTTTTTAACGGTTTAATCCTTTTGTTCTTCCATGCGAGGGGAAATATTTTTTAAAACCTTTTTTGTTTTAATCTTGTACATAATGCCTGTTAGCACTGTGTTCATGCCAACTGATCTACCGTTGATACAGGAAAAAGGGAAGTGTTGCACGTGGGTAAAGGCGGTTTGCTTATGTCTCGGTTTTCTCTGTGTACCTGTTTTTTGACCGTCTTGTTTTCGCTGTTCAAGTGACTTTTTCTATTTTGGGCCGAACACCACGCTAAGTCTTTCACGAAGCCTAAACCGCTGCTGAAAGCAACAATTAGAACGCGGTCTTACCTTGGCCCCCTGACATTTTCTTGGACCACAGTGTGCTCTTGATGCCAACTCCCTTTTTAGATGCCTGAGTTGTAAAAAAAAAAAAATGGAAAGCACTCCTGGTCTCTGTGCAAACTCTGACATCCCATAATGACCTGCAACTTTTTTTTAATTTTTTTTTTAAATCCTGTATTTTCACTCCGACTGCCCCCAAACACACTCTCACACACGCTCCCTTTCCCGGTCTTTGTGTGTTTTATGGACTTCACGTGTTGCCACGGCAACAGTGACCAAATGAAGTTAATCTGTTAGGTCTTCTCATACAGCGAGAGTCTTTGTTTATAGCAACTCCACAAATAGTATGTTATGAATTGAATTATGAGTTCAAGTAAATCACTTTTGTTGGTGAATCACAGGCTGCTGAGCAGAGAGAGAGAGAGCAGAGGTAAAGACTTCTTTTCATTTTTCAGATTTTAGAGCCTATTGCCGAATCGTTCATATCCCGTCCCAAAGGAAAAGCCCGTTCTTTTGGGGATTTTAAAGGTGTAGCATTTTCACATCAATAAGTCATTACCATGCTAATTTTGAGATGTTGGTATAATTACCGCAAACAAATGGGAACACTGGCAGCCTCTACACTGCATTTTACACTGTGGGCTAACCAGGTTAGATTTGGCGGGAAATCTGCTGGATCGCTTTACTGCACAAAACAGGAAGAGGGCGCTGTTCTTCCAGAGCAAACAGATAGAAATAAATAGCTTTTTTTTTGTTAACAACATCCTCTTCACAACAGGAAGCAATGGGGTTTATGGGAAATGTGGCCTTCATTTAGAAAAACACGAGCACTAACAAAACCACTGATGTAAGATAGAGGCTTCCAATCGTCTCCGCACTATTAATTTGACAATGGTATATTGATGTGTAAAAATGCTACATGAAGCACCTTTAAGGAACATTAAATGTACAAAACGGTATTGAAGACGTACAAGTTCTGATGGCCTTCAACCTCTTTATTTATACCACAATGTAATCTTATTTAATCAACTGTAATCTATGCCATAACCACACATATTTATTCAGTATCTAGCTTTATAAACCACTTAAGGAGAATGTACTGTATAATGTTTATGTAATCATGTTAAATGCAAGGTTAAGTCTAAGGTTAATGCTGCATTGTATATTGTACCACTACTGCTTATTGCACTGCTCTAGTCTGTTACATTATGCATGTGTCCCTTTAGAAAAGGCTATGCAATGCCTGCCTGAAATCTTCTGTGCGTCCATACATACCTTATGCAATATATTAAATTACTTGAATCTCATGAGCAGAACTGGTCCTTTTCGAGGGATAAGATACTGGATTTAAGAATCCGTCTGTCCAATGTGTGGATAATAATCTTGCTAAACGTACAGAAGAATAACATTCAAAATAAACAGACGTTAATTGTTGCTTGAATAGACTTGGCGAACTTGTTATGCAAATAAATCCTTATTGCCGTTTTGCAGACGGAGATATTAAATATTGATGATAAAACGCACAGACACGAAGATTGACAACGGAGTGCTTTTTGTAAAATGGTACAATCATTCTATTTTATTACCGTTTTGAAATGCTGAGTAGAAATGCTTCAGATGATTCGAGAGAGCTTGTATTTAACTATTTTTTATTCTGTTGAACGGGAAAATAAACACGCAGTATAAACACACAGCGCCTGAGTCTAGTGTTTGTGTATTTCCAGGATGGTGAACAGTGGCTGATCTTCATGATTGTTATGTATGATTAATATTTCCACCAGGGAAGATAGGAAAGATAAGGATGGGAGTCAAGATGCTTTCTCCTGTTTCATAGTACGATTTTTTAAAAAAAATGGGTGAGTTCGATTTGAAGACCTAGCAGGGTTTTTCGCTTTTGTATTTTGTTTTTTTTTTTATCACACACCTGAAGATTAGATGAGATGAAATTTGAATGATCTCCGTGGGGAAATTGGGACATTGCAGCAGCAAACAGTAATAGGATATAGCAAGAAAAAAGAAAATAAAAAATATAGAAAATGGGGAGGTAACACAACACTAGAACATTTTAAATGGAAATCCATGACTGCTAGTAGCATGATAGAAAAGGAGTTAGAGCATTATGAGGCAGTGCAACAAGAAAAAAAGGAGAGAAAAAATATACCAAAATACTAAATATATATAGATAGATAGATAGATAATGTTTATTTATGTGTCACTCCTCAACATACAGATCAAACAGAGCAACATATTACCCCAATAAAAAAGAGGTTGAGCACCACTCAGTTATGAGACACAGGCTAAAAATACATACACGTAAAAATACTACATAGTATATACAGTAAGTATATATATACAGTACTGTGCAAAAGTCTTAGGCATATGTCAAAGATATCCATAAAGCGAAGATGCTTTCAAAACTAATGAAATGAAAAGTTTCTGAATATCAAAAATTTACAATAAACAGCAGTGTACTGACACACTAATGCAGAAAACAAATAAACATCTAAGACTTCTAAGAAATTCATATAAAAAATCTAGGGTGCCTAAGACTTTTGCACAGTACTGTATATATATATATATATATACACGCACATTATATATACACACACATATATACGTATATGCATATGTGCATACACATATACATGTGTATGCATATATACATATGCATACGTATATATATATCTATAGACTTGTGTATATATATAGACACAAGTACATACATTAGTGCAGATACATATATACACATACACACACAGAATAAAATCTTAGTATTGCATTAGACACTCATGAATGAACGTCTTCTGTTAAGGATGCAATACGCAGTATGAGGTAAGTGGAAAACCATCAAGATATATGCAACATATGACATTATAAGGATATGAGTATATGAAGAAAACCTGAAGTTACAGTGCATATACAGTATGGGCAAATGTGCATAATGGTCACATTAGCAAGTCTACTGAAGGCCATACATACAGTATGTACAGAAAGTAGACACAGTAGAGTACACCTTAGAAAATATATTCCATTTAAGCTGTAGGGAACTTATGTAGAGAAGGTGCAGACCTGGATATGTGCATTACTAGCTGTTCACCTTATCTAAAACTCGTGATGGAGGTACAGTATATATGGAGAAAAATGCAGAAAATTCAACAATACTGAATCCTTTTTTCTTAATGCATGTCATTTGATCACGTTATGAATCCCAGTTTCATATTACAGTTGACGATTCCTCGCGAGATTTTGAGAATCTAACCGCTGGTTTGTACAGAGAGTGGAGGAGAATTTTGAAAGCAGAGACATTCAACAACAATCAATTGACAGCACTTGGCCTTTCTAGTGTTAATATACATGGATCAGTACTTTAATATGGCATGAAATACAGAGCCAAGCCACAGTGATTTGGTTGTATGGATTTGTAATATTCATTTTGCAAAATGTATTACTAGGGCTGGGCAATATATCGATATTATATCGATATCATGATATGAGACTAGATATCGTCTTATATTTTGGATATCGTAATATCATGATATGGCATAAGTGTCTTTTCCTGGTTTTAAAGGCTGCATTACAGTAAAGTGATGTCATTTTCTGAACTTACCAGACTGTTCTAGCTGTTCTATTATTTGCCTTTACCCACTTAGTCATTATATCCACATTACTGATGATTATTTATCAAAAATATCATTGTGTAAATATTTTGTGAAAGCACCAATAGTCATCCCTACAATATTGTCACAATATCGATATCAAGGTATTTGGTCAAAAATATTGTGATATTTGATTTTGTCCATATCGCCCAGCCCTATGTATTACCCAGTTGTAGGCTAATTAGTCACATAACTATAGCTCATATCATGGCTCATGTTGCCTTACATTATTACAACCATAAAGCCTTATAAAACATTTGAAACATTTTTAGATTTTTTATAAACAATGGCTGTAGTAAAGATTTGCACTAAATAATGCTATAAATATCAGTCTTTTCCACTCACTATGTGATCGTGTGGCTTCAGAAGACGTGGGTTATGCTGCACAAGCTGTATAGAATAACTTTATGTTCATTTTTTGCTCTTTTTGGAACTCTGAAGAACTGGTCCCCACTGACTTCAGTTGTTTTGGAGAAGGCTGCTATGGAGTTGTGCTGCAGCCTCCCTGTGTGTTATATGGACAAACTTCACCTGTGTTTCAACTGGCATGAGGGGGAGGAGATGATGACAGAAGTTTCATTTTTGATTGAACTATACCTTTAAATGATGAGAACATCAAAATCATTAATGTGTCCCCAGTGGATTGTTAGCTCTGGTGTTCCATGCTAACACTTTAGCATACACTGTGTTGAGTGACAGCAGGCTTATATAATACAAATCTGCACTGCACTTCCCACAGATCACCTGTCAATCAAACAGTGTGGGTGGAGCTTGGATTTTCTGTTGACATTTTTCTGTTTATTCCAAACAAACTGGAAACATAAAACGCATCACTTCCTGTGCGGCAGAGGATTTTTCCCGGGAAAGAGCTACCAGACACAGATGGAAAAACTTTCATGAAATGGATATAGGTTGAATATTGTATTATAGCAATCAGATAGAGAGTAGCAAAAAAAAATAGTACTTTAATCTACGGATTACTGGATCACTGCAGTACCACATGAGAAAATATTAGTGTTAAATATGAGGGAACAGTCTTTTGGGTATCATGTTAAAGAGGGGGTGTGATAGCCCCAGAGGCAGAAATACCATAACTTTTGTATGACACTGATACCCCTACCAGATATTCACTCACACACACACACACACACACATACACACACACACACACACCTCCTGTTACAAGCAGGAAGTGTGCTGCTCTGTGTCTAATGTAATCCCATCAGGCATATTGACTTTCCCAACAGGTCTGACAGGCCTGGGTTAGCGTGTGTGTGTGTGTGTGTGTGTGTGTGTGTGTGTGTGTGTGTGTGTGTGTGTGTGTGCACATCAAAGCTTAGCATCGGCCATATAGGGATATCTGATTGAAAGAAGCTCTGAGCAGCTTTGTGTGATGGCTTGATGCGTATTAGACATACATCTTCAACTTTTTAATCCATCTCCATTATTCCAACTGTAGTTTAGTTTCAGTTTTTTAGTTGCCATTTTACTATTTTGACGGCCAGGAATTGGAATAATGGGTCTGACTTTACTGTTTTCAGTGTTAAAAGAGGAATGCACAAGTATACATTACACACACACTCACACTCACACTCACACACACACACACACACATCCTGGAGCAACAGCAGTCGATGTAATTCAGTATTGAACCTCTGCCAGTGCATTTAACCTGCCTGCTAGACTAACAGTGTTTATGTCTGGATTGAGTTTGCGCATGACAAGTAGCCAGAGGTGGTGTGTGTGTGTGTGTGTGTGTGTGTGTGTGTGTGTGTGTGTGTGTGTGTGTGTGTGTGTTGTTGTTGTTGTTGCTATAGTGGCACACTTTGCGCGGAAGAGCTTGCATGGCCTAATTAAATCAAATGGAAATCCCTCTTGGGACAAAGTGTTGGACTCTTAATGACCCCCCCCAACACACACACACACACACACACACATAAACACACCAGATCTAAACACAGCACTGGTGCCCATTGACTCCTGTATAATGTGTGTACAGAAATCAATATCTACTGATTTTTCCATTTTAGATTTAGGCTTAGGCTTAGATTTCAAAGCTCATTGTCGGTTGCATGTTGTATATATTAAGCTTTTTTAATATATTTTTTTTTTGTATTTTATTTTTCAGTTTTTTCAAGATTCGTGAAGGTAAACACATACAAAACAGGCCCACAAAGAAATGGAAAAATAATAATAATAAATACAAAAAGTGGGGAAAACAAAATAGGAAACACAAACAATAACCTGAACAGCTGCCAGATAATATACACAGCCTTTACACACTCATACCCCTACATTCACATGGTATATATTAAGCTTTGACCGATAGATTGAAGCTAGACAATATTTTGTGCCTTTAAATTTGACCATTTTCGTGCCAAAAAAGTTGCAAATACAGTGTTTGCCCCAGAATATTATTCTTATCAGGGTGGAAAAGCCTCTGAAACAACATTGAGACCATCATGGGACACTAAATCTCTCCACTGAAACCCAGACTAATGCAATTCTTATAGGGTTAGCAGCTCCTTAAAGCCATTTCCTCCATTCTTATTTATACCCTATGTATCCTATTCCCATTTGTTGCTGCAATTGCCCGATTTCCTCACATGTGTTATTACATTTTGAAGTATCTAATCTACATGCATGCGTCTACATCCATGAGTGCGTTCTCGAGTGTCTCTGAGTGTTTGCACTTCCATCTCTTCTCTCTCCAGCCTCCCACTCTCCTCCCACCCCGGCCGAGCCGCCAAGCGGGCCGAGCTGTGCCGCAATCTGGAGGAGAGGCTCTGCCAACTGGGAGTAAAAATACCAACCGACCTGTCTTCCAACGCCTGCCACTAACACATAACACCATAGGAGCTTCTAGTCCTAATCAATCCACATTTTCACCCAAATGTCTGTTTTTCTACCCGAGACAGAACACAGCAGTGATTCAACCTATAGGCAGTTTACATTTGCTGTCCTAAACAGGTAGGACTCAAGAGAAAATACAAGGAAAAAGACACCACAGTAGTTTGATTGACAGGTGATTGACACACTGTTTGATTGACAGGTGATCTCTGGGAAGTGCAAAAAAAAAAAATGAGGATCTCAAGGATTTACACTAAGATTTTCTGTGCATGTACTCAAAATTGAAAAAATCTTGAGAAATCTAGGAATGCATGGAAGTTTTTGGAAGGAAATGTAGTCACATGATGTGTGAAAATAAGTTAAATGTCCATGTCCATGTGTTCCCATCTGGCCTGGGACCTTAGATTGATTGATTGACTGATTGATTTAATTTATTCGCTGATCTTAAAAACAAATACAAGTATAGGATTCAGCCAGAAAATAAATTCACGTATTTTATCGCACATCATCCCCTCTCTCTCGCTCCCATCTTTCCCGTCTCTCAGTTGTAAACAATCTACGGAAGAGATTAGGGCCAAGTGTGAAAAACGTGTTTGAGCTCTGAGTTTAAATTCAGAATTCGGAGGTTCAAGTCAGAATTCTGAATTCTGACTTTAATCCCAGTTTTTTTTCTCAGAATTCTGATTTAGGAATGTAAGAATTCTCTGACTTTAAAATTCAGAATTCTGACTTTATTCTCAGAATTCTGACTTTAATCTCAGAATTCTGTTTTTTTCTCAGAATTCTGATTTAGGAATCTCAGAATTCCCTGACTTTAAATTCAGAATTTTGACTTTAATCTCAGAATTCTGTTTTTTTCTCAGAATTATGATTTAGGAATCTCAGAATTCTCTGACTTTAAATTCAGAATTCTGACTTTATTCTCAGAATTCTGACTTTAATCTCAAAATTCTGACTTTAATCTCAGAACTCAAATACATGTTTCTCATGTGGCCCTAATCCTCTTCCATAACAATAAAAGTAAAGAAAAAATATCTTATGTTCATCCCTGCTTTGACTCTCAAGTTGCACATGTGCTCATTTTTCAATTTTCTATATTTCAAAAGTCATACAGTATTTTTGGACCGTTAATGCGACTTATCAGTGTTTCCCCCAGAATCTGATACTTTTCAGGGTAAAAAAAAAGCCTCTGGAACAGCTAAAAATCTATCTGGCTAAAAGGAATCACTCACCTCTTTCTGAATGAGCCTCTGTACGCGATTTGCCATTCAGGCTTAAGTAATGCCTTTTGAATTATTAAAGAGTGCCATCTTTTTTTAGCAAGTCATGGCTTATCATTTATGATGCATCATCTGCTGATATCCGCCGATGTGTTTGTGTGTCTATATGCACACACACACACACACACAGACACACACACACACACCAGATGGGCCATCAATCATGCTCCCCACACTCCCTTAACACACCACATCCCAGCATGCTTTACAAGTGTTAGCACAATGCAGTGATCGCTAAATCCCTTTAAGAGCAGTAATCCCCTGCTTTTCCCACTCACTCACTTTCAGTCGCATCTATTTATTTTATTTATTTATTAATTTTTTTTTCAGTTCAAACCGTAAAAGCGAGACTCCCATCTCCATGCAAGGTATCGCTGGGCAGCCTATGCTCCAGTTTTAATATGTTTCCCTCCCAATAGATTGTAATCACATTATTTTTCATGGTGCTTGACAGTACATTGTCTCTCATTAAATCCATTTTTCCACATTAGGGCCAAACAGGGGCTCGCTAGGCAACGGAAACCACCCGATACATGATTTCTGTTAGAGGCACGATGCTAAAAATGAATCCGCAAACAAGGGAAATTGAGTTAGAAAATGTTAGTCAAGCCCCGTTTGCCCCTGCAGTGGAGGTCAGACTATTGATTCCTGTTATGGCCTCTCCTGCTTTTTGTATCGGAAAGGATAGGCTGGACATAGACATAGATCAGCGGTTCTCAACGTGGGGTCCGGGGACCCCCAGGGGTCCCTGAGCGGCTTCCAGGGGGTCCCCAGCAAATTGATGAATTGTTAAACTTCACCATTATTTAATTTACAAGAAGTGAACACAATTAGAGAATGTAGAAGAATGACTGTTTTGATCATAGTTTCTCTGTTATCTCTCTACCTACAATACAGACAGTCATGGGATTCTGGACAAAATCATATCTAACAATAGAAATATTCTCAGATTTGGGTCTGAGAGAGAAATTCTCATCAAATGCGGGCCTGTGGCTCTAATGTGGACTAAATTAGGGTCCTTGATATGAAAACAATTGAGAATCATTGAGATCATTGCTGTAAAATGTTCCATAAAATTCCTGCTTAATGGGCAGCTTGAGGAGAGGCTATAGTCACCATCAGAGACTGGACATAGCTAACTAGTTACCCACTGTGATCTGTGCTGACATCATTTAACCAATTAGACTAACCAGATTCATCCAATTCTCATTTGACTGCAGAGTAAACAGAAGGAGAGAGCTGGCACTGAGTGGGATAAGTGAGAAGAAAAAACCGATACACAAACAGAACTGATTGTATTATGTAGGTGGAAATTGTCCTATTGCTCTGAAATATAGCAAGATAGATTGGTTTTGGGAAGAGGGATGATCTGTTATGTGTTTTCCTATCTGTGAACCCCTCTGTGACAGTCTCAGCAAAAACTGTACTGAGCTTCATAAAGCTGGTATTTATGGTCTTTCAGAACCAGTTGTAGGCAAACATACAAAGATGCATAACCAGGTGCAAGGAGCACAAAACCTGGAGCCTTGAACAAAGGAAAAAAGTAATCTGGTCTGATGAGTCTTCCAGCCTTTTTCCTTCCATCTAGACTGGTTTACGTTTGAACTCATTTTTACTGGGAATGACCCGATTACAGGAGATACTGTGAACTGACACCCAGCAGAATCAATTTACAGCTAATTTAGAATAAGTACAGTAGCAGTTAGGAAATAGTTTTATTATAATTCAACTAGTTGAACTACATTTTGCAGTAGCTTGGTGGTAGTTCAGCCAAATTCAACTTTGGAAAGTGTTTTTCAAAGTTCATTACTTTTTTGTCATTCTGAGACTACTGCAATATGGCTAAAAATAATATAAGGGAACACATTTTTTCCATTCTTTTATTTTTTATCACTTTCATATCTTGATTCAATCTCCATTGACTGCCACTCCCCTTTTTCTTTATAAACACAGCAAACATTTCTTGCATTTATAATATACAATACAATATTTATTAACATGCTAATCAGTGGTATTTATGAAGTATAATGTGATTTTGTATATGACATTGCAGATGTAAATAATGTTCTGTTTTTACTAATTATTGAACTAATTTTTCTTTCTTTTATTTGTAGTAAGTTTAGTCAACAAAACTATATTGCTTTTAATATTAGCTTTTTTGCTGTAGTTCACTTTCTTCTAGCGTGAAATAACTGGTAGCTTGTAAAACTAGACTTTCAACGTAGCTTCACTAAGAGGGTGATTCTACCAAAATGGTTCAAATTAGGGGGTTAGAAAAAAGTTGAAATTTGTATTCTATTTTTGCAAAACTTTGACCATACATATGTTACACCATATATAAGGCACACATATCTACTAAAATTACAGTCAAATTTCATATAATGTAATTCCAAATTTTATGGAATTCATCTGCTCTCCCAAAATATGTCACTACCAAAAGATGGTGTAAAATGTTCAAGATAATAATAAATATATATATATAAATATATATAAGCCATTTTTTGGGGGGAATTTTGTAACCAATTTAAATATCTAATAAATAAGCTTCATCAAAATTGAAATGCAATCTTTCTTTGTAAAACATGCAAATTAGGTATTGACAAGCTTATTTTAAGCACAAATCATAAACAGCTAGCATGCATATGACAAGCTATGGACTGTTATGCACTCATAAAAATAGAATACTTTGCTTTAAAACACAAAACTTTTTTACTAGACGCTAATATGGTCTTAATAAATATCTCAAATCTGAACACATAATTGATTTTTTAAATAATATTCTTAGAGGGGGACTGCAATTTGAACCATTTCAGTAGAACTGCCCAACGCTGACATAAGTCTCCACCTCCACCCCCTCTCTATCTTTCCTGCTCTCTCTTTCACACTGACAGACTGACATTGACACACGCACACACACACACACAATGACTTGCATATAGGATTACAGCCCTCAGAGACAGTCTATGGTGACTGTAATGACTGTGACGCTGCCTCCTCAGTGTATTCAAACACTTCAGGAATGTTTCAACCCTCGATGACGACTGGAGCAACTTCCACTACCTAAAATAAGATTAGATTAGACAAAACTTGAATGATTCCTGTGGGGAAAAATACAATATAAACATAAAAGCTAGAATAGAAAACAAGATTACAACAAATGTGGGTCATATACACACTGACAGTTTCAACAAGTGTTAAGTAATTGTACGAATGAGAAGGATAAGAAGCACTTTATACATGTCTAAGATAAGATTAGATTAGATTAAACTTTATTGGGTCATTGCAGCAGCAAATAGTAATAGGATACAGAGAAAAATAGAATATAGCCTAAACATAATGAATTCAAACAAGGATGTAGTGAATTAATATATGCAACTGATAATTTCAACATGAGAACATGTTAGTTTGTAGAATGCATGAATGGGAAGTATGGAGAAAAGTAAGGCTTACAGCAAGAAATGAATGCAGAAAATTCAGCATACACGTTGAGTGATACTAGGCTCCATGCTAACACTTTAGCATACACTATGTTGAGTGGCAGTATAGGCTCTATGCTAACACTTTAGCATACACTATGTTGAATGACAGTATAGGCTCCATGCTAACACTTTAGCATACACTATATTGACAGTATAGGCTCCATGCTATCACTTTAGCATACACTATGTTGAGTAATACTAGGCTCCATGCTAACATACACTATGTTGAGTGACAGTATAGGCTCTACGCTAACACTTTAGCATATACTATGTTGAGTGGCAGTATAAGTTCTATGCTAACACTTTAGCATACACTATGTTGAATGATAGTAGGCTCCATGCTATTATGTTAGTATACACTATGTTGAGTGATAGTAGGCCCCATGCTATCACTTTAGCATACACTATGTTGCGTGATAGTAGGCTCCATGCTAACACTTTAGCATACACTATGCTGACAGTATAGGCTCTATGCTAACATTTTAGCATACACTATGTTGAGTCATAGTAGGCTCCATGCTAACACTTTAACATACACTATGTTGAGTGACAGTATACGCTCCATGCTATCATTTTAGCACTATGTTGAGTAATAGTAGGCTCCATGCTAACACTTTAGCATACACTATGTTGAGTGACAGTGGGCTCCATGCTAACACTTCAGTGTATGAGTGATAGTAGGCTGACTAAGTCCAGCAGCTCCACTGACACATGATCAGAAAAAGCCCCATCACAGTGAAGACAACATTTTCAATTTAAAAGCCGTTTGCAAGGACAACAGCGATTATTCCAGCAGATGACTGTGCTGTGTGGAGCTGATGGAGGTGAGGTGAGGCTTAGCAGTGGGCTGATCTGTATTGGACAAAAGCCTGGTGGGGAGCGACATTGATTAGTCAGAGAGCTTTCAAAAGGCTCAACATTGCCGACAGTGGCACAAGAGGATTACCAGACAAATTTCAGTCAGTACCATCATGAAAGATTACAAGGACACTCTTGTTGACTCGGTGTAAAAAGAAAATCTCTCTAGATACATATTGCCATGTCATTACAACTGACATTGAAAGCTTTCTATAAGGGAAGTAGAGCAGAGCATCCGTGCAGCTACAGCTAAAGGTTCAAAAGATACAATACAAACTAAATGTGCAAGTTTACGATATGCTTAATAAACCTAGATCACCCATTATTTTGGCTGACTGGTAACTGTATGGTTTGTTTTCAACCTTCCTACCTGGATTCCAATCTAGTCTGTTAGGCCACTGGAGCCTTAAAGGAATAGTTCACCCAAAAATGAAAATTCTGTCATCATCTACTCACCTTCATGCCAGTTGAAACACAGGTGAAATTTGTTAGTCCATATAACACACAGGGAGGTTGCCAGCACAACTTGGTAGCAGCCTTCTCCAAAACAACTGAAGTCAATGGGGACCTGTTCTTTAGAGTTTTTCATTTTTGGGTGAACTATTCCTTTAACTGCCATACTGGTATGTAGAGAAAGTGGGTCTAGGAAAAGTCTAAGTATAAACATACATTCCTATCACATATTCAGCAGACTAAAAACTCATTTATTCTCAGCCTATCTGTGTTTTGATAATCCAGACATCTGCCTGTGTGCTATAATCCCAAACAAATACGGAAACTCATGCATATTGAATGAAAACCTTTTAGAGCTTTACAGTAACTGTAGTATATTTTGTGCATTATTTGTCATCTAATGCTCTATTTAAAAGCCAGGCGTGTCAATTTTTGGATCCCGGTTGAGCTGATGCTGATTTGAAAGTGAAATGAATATGAATATGAAATGAATAGCTACAGCAGGTAAAATTAAACAGGGATGCGGGGAAAAGACTAGAAGAAGTCAGAGTCCCAGGAATCGCTTTTACATCACATTATTAAACTTTTATTGCCTTGTTGTCATTTTTTTTGTTAATTTCTTTTAATTCCTTTGCTTCTTTTTTAACCATTACAATTTACTGTAATCATAAAAGTTTATCATTACTGTTAATTTCCCATGCTGCCACCTGCACGCCCACACACACACACACACTGTTTCATACAGCTCCAGGATCAGATGGAGACGCTCCCTCTGCTTTACAGCCATACTCACTGAGACTGGACTGTGGTTTGTCTGCATGAAGAGACAAACTGAATCAGCTTTGTGTTTGCCCAGTCAAGTGTTGATTTGCCCTTCCTCTAACTGCATGTATCTCAGCGCATGGGGATGAGTGGAAGTGGTGTTGACAGCAGTGTGTGTGTGTGTGTGTGTGTGTGTGTGTGTGTGTGTGTGTGTGTGTGTGTGTGTGTGTGTGTGTGTGTGGTGTGTGTCTGTTCTCTGGCTGACTTCAAGCTTCTGTATCCAGGCAATCACACAACAGATGGATGGTAGATGGACACTGTGGCTGTGATAGGGAGGGTAGGGATTTATGTGTGTGTGTGTGTGTGTGTGTGTGTGTATATGTGTGTGTTTGTGTAGGTGGGGGTGTAAGGAAGGGGTGTTTGTGGCTGTGTGAACCTATTTCTGTCCTTTAGCTGCTTGTTTGTGGCTCCTTGCACTAGGCTAATTTTCATTACTGTGACATTTTCATTTAAATAAATACATTTTGCTGCTCTCTATCACATGGTGATATAACACAACAGTGATTCAACCAATATCCAGTTCATGAAAGCTTTTCCATTTGCTGTTCTGGGAGTCTGGTAGATCTGGTAGAAAAGAGAAACTCAAACTGCATCAACAGAAAAGCCAAGCTCCGCCCACACACTGTTTGATTGACAGGTGATCTCTGGGAAGTGCAGTGCAGAAACACCACAGCAATGAGCGCTGAGCAGCAAAGAGAAGGAGAAGAAGAAGAAGACAAAATAAAATTTGATAAACAAGGATCACAAGTATTCCCACTTTAAGGATTAAGTACATAAATGTCTTTTGGCTGAAGTGAGTTTTTGCTCACTGGCAGAATATTATCACATCTCCATTACACCCACGCAGCACATCAGCTGCGACTCCCCCGGCTTTTTTTTTTTTTTTTTTTTTTTTTTTTTCCGAGAAACAGAAAAACAGAGATGTCAAGTCCTCTAGAAATATGCAAGTGCGCCTGGGCTCAGACCCAGATCTGGTTAAATATAGACAACCCTGCCATGTGTCATCTGGCTCCTGATTGGCCGAACGTCCTGTGGGCGACGACTTTGAGCTCGTTTCTTGTGCCTCTTGTCCTGCTGGCCTGTTTCTCAGCCAGAACAAAAAAAAAGAAAAAAAAAACGAAGGACTAACCTCGTCTCCCATGGAAACACTTGTGACAACTTGACGCCTACACACTGTTGCATGAGTCACAGACAGCTGAGATACAGTTTGCACCTACCTCCACCTTTGCTTGTCCACTCATCGCCTTTGCTGTTTCATATCAGTACTGATGATTGAATGTGAACTGGAGCGGCAAATCACCCTGTGTTTCACCCCACCTCCCTCCATCTTTTCAGTATTTTATGCTTCTTGATGTGTACATAAAATCACAAATCCAGCAAGCATCTACCTGGTATTTCTATAGGTTCTGGCTCTCTGCATTCTGTCCACATTGTGGTTACATCTCATTTTTGGCAAAGCAGGTGAGTAGGTGGGGAGGAGGCAACAAAAACTAACATGGCAGCTGTTACTGTACACAGCCTGGACTTACTTCTCCGTTGAAGGGGCGTGTCCTCTCCACTCTCGCCACCTGCTTGGAGATATCTTCATACTGTATTGGTCTATTTCTATAGCAACTGACCATTTTCACCCAGACAGCGCTTTCACCCCACGTTGCTATCAAACATCGGGTTTCTTGTAGGCCCACAGGGATGAGAATCGTCCATTTTTGGGCTGGTAGAGAGCAGAGGCCACGGTGATGACGTTTCTACCCACAGCTATGACATTTCTACCTGTGACGATGATGTTTCCCCTCATGGTGATGACGTTTCTGCCCATGGTGAAGACGTTTTTACCTGTAGCAATGACATTTCTAGTCATGGTGATGGTGTTCCTAATCTTGGTGATGACTTTTCACAGCGATGATGTTTCTACTAGCTGTGATGACGTTTCTACTCGCTTTGATGACGTTTCTACTAGCTTTGATGACATTTCTACTCACTGTGATGACATTTCTACTAGCTTTGATGACATTTCTACTCGCTGTGATGGCGTTTCTACGCACTGATGACATTTCTACTAGCTTTGATGACATTTCTACTAGCTTTGATGACGTTTCTACTAGCTTTGATGACATTTCTACTCGCTGTGATGACGTTTCTACTAGCTTTGATGACATTTCTACTCACTGTGACGACGTTTCTACTCACTGATGACGTTTCTACTAGCTTTGATGACATTTCTACTAGCTTTGATGACATTTCTACTCACTGTGATGACATTTCTACTAGCTTTGATGACATTTTTACTAGCTTTGATGACATTTCTACTCACTGTGATGACATTTCTACTAGCTTTGATGACATTTCTACTAGCTTTGATGACATTTCTACTCGCTGTGATGGCGTTTCTACGCACCGATGACGTTTCTACTAGCTTTGATGACATTGCTACTAGCTGTGATGACGTTTCTACTCGCTTTGATGACATTTCTACTAGCTGTGATGACGTTTCTACTCGCTTTGATGACATTTCTACTAGCTTTGATGACGTTTCTACTCGCTTTGATGACGTTTCTACTCGCTTTGATGACATTTCTACTAGCTGTGATGACGTTTCTACTAGCTTTGATGACGTTTCTACTAGCTTTGATGACGTTTCTACTCGCTTTGATGACATTTCTACTAGCTTTGATGACATTTCTACTCGCTGTGATGGCGTTTCTACTAGCTGTGATGACATTTCTACTAGCTGTGATGGCGTTTCTACTAGCTGTGATGACATTTCTACTAGCTGTGATGGCGTTTCTACTAGCTGTGATGACATTTCTACTAGCTTTGATGACATTTCTACTCGCTGTGACGACGTTTCTACGCACTGATGACGTTTCTACTAGCTTTGATGACATTTCTACTCCCTGTGATGACATTTCTACTAGCTTTGATGACGTTTCTACTCGCTGTGATGACGTTTCTACTAGCTTTGATGTCATTTCTACTAGCTTTGATGACATTTCTACTAGCTTTGATGACATTTCTACTTGCTGTGACATTTCTACTAGCTGTGATGATGTTTCTACTCACTGTGACAACGTTTCTACTCACTGTGACAACGTTTCTACTCACTGATGACGTTTCTACTAGCTTTGATGACATTTCTACTCACTGTGATGATGTTTCTACTCACTGTGATGACGTTTCTACTCACTGTGATGACGTTTCTACTAGCTTTGATGACATTTCTACTCACTGTGATGATGTTTCTACTCACTGTGATGACGTTTCTACTCACTGTGATGACGTTTCTACTCACTGTGATGACGTTTCTACTAGCTTTGATGACATTTCTACTAGCTGTGATGACGTTTCTACTCGCTGTGACGGCGTCTCTACTCCCTGTGATGACCTTTCTACCCACAGTGATGATGTATTTACCTGCACTGGTGGCGTTTTTGCCCAGTGGGTGGATATTGTCTCACCAACGTGAACAAACTGCGTTGCATTGCTACCTGGCTGACTCTGGCAGATCCCATCACAATCCTATAGCATATACTGTATGTGCTGTGTGCATTTGGTATTTGGATAGATGACAAATTCACCTTCAAATTTCATATAGACAATCTTGTCAACAAATTACGACAGAAAATTATAACTAACTTTCCTATGTTTTGTAGGAAAAGGATTGTTGAAGCTGTTTTTCTCTCTGTCATGGATTATGGTGATGTAACTTATAGGCATGCCTCTGCCTCTACTCTTAAGCCCTTGGATGCTGTTTACCATTCTGCTCTTAGGTTTATTACTGGTGATGTTTATAGCAGTGATTCTCATCCTTTTTCATATCAAGGACCTCTAATCTAGTCCACATTAGGGCCACGGACCCCCATTTGATGAGATTTTGTCTCTCGGACCCAAATCTGATGATATCTTTTATTGCTAGATAAGATTTTGTCCAGAATTCCATGACTATCTGTATTGTAGGTAGAGAGATAACAGATAAACTATGATCAAAAGTCATTCTTCTACATTCTCTAATTGTGTTAACTTCTTGTAAATGAAATAATGGTGAAGTTTAACAATTCATCAGTTTGCTGGGGACCCCCTGGAACCCCCTCAAGGACCCCTGGTGGTCCCCGGACCCCTCATTGAGAACCACTGGTTTATAGCACTCATCATTGCATGCTGTATGAAAAAGTTGGGTGGTCTTCTCTGTCTGAGAGACATGATAAGCATGTAAGCATGTATTTATTTACCTACAAGGCCCTTATTGGGAAGCTGTCATCTTATATCACATCTATGCTAGACTGGTCCTTTGGACCACATCATACTCGGTCTAATGACTGGCTTTCACTGCAAGTCCCTAGAGTTTGTACTGAGCTTGGAAGATCTGCTTTTTGCTTTGCAGAGCACCCTAAAAATTGATACTTTAGTAACCCTTAGACAATTTAAATCTATGATCACTAACCACTTAACTTCTGTTTGCACCTGTTTTAATTGATTTGTTTTATATCTTGTATCCTGTATCTTTTATTATCTGTACACACATACTTGTTTTAATTGATTGTTTTCTTTTATTGTATTTTTTTTATTATTATTTTATATCTTTTATACTTGACATCATTGTAAATGAGGGCCAGCTCTCAATGATTTTCTTGAGTTTAAATAAAGGTAATAATAATAATAATAATAATAATAATAATAATAATAATTTACACCTTGCATTAACATGTGTTTTTTCCTTATCCAGATAAAATATCCACAGATCAGATCACATTTTAATACCAGGTTTAAATGGTGTCTCTGTGTGTTGATGTGTCTAAGAGACTGTAGTATTTTCACTAGGTCCTTGTTGAACTACCTTGTCTGAAATGCCTGTGTAGTAACCTTTATAGACCAGCTGATGGACCCGAAGTTACTGCTCTGATGCTGCTAGTTTCCACTGTAGTTGAATTGGAAGACATTTCTCTACAATTCAAATTGCTTGTGGAAGTGTTTGGCTAGCTAGCAGAAGATTCATTTCAAGTTCCCTGGTTTCCTAATAAGGTGAATCGTGTCATTTTAAAACATTAGATCGTTTGATTTAGGTTTTTCATGTTGTTGGACTCCTTTGTTGTCAGTGGGCTTAATCCTTTGTTGAGGATGTCAGGTTAGCATAGCAGGCCTTGCTAAGTACTGTATGGAAGCCCATTTCTGCCAGTGTGATGAAAAAAACGTTCCTGTAAGTCATTATAATGAGAAACTTTCTCAAAATAATGACTTAGTATCTCAAAATAATGAGAAACTTTATCAAAATAATGAGAAACATTACTTTGAGATACTAACTCATTATTTTGAGAAAGTTTCTCATTATTTTGAGATACTAAGTCATTATTTTGAGATTCTAAGTCATTATTTTGAGAAAGTTTCTCATTATTTTGAGATACTAAGTCATTATTTTGAGATTCTAAGTCATTATTTTGAGAAAGTTTCTCATTATTTTGAGATACTAAGTCATTATTTTGAGATACTAAGTCATTATTTTGAGATACTAAGTCATTATTTTGAGATACTAAGTCATTATTTTGAGAAAGTTTCTCATTATTTTGGATACTAACTCATTATTTTGAGATACTAACTCATTATTTTGAGAACGTTTCTCATTATTTTGAGAACGTTTCTCATTATTTTGAGAACGTTTCTCATTATTTTGAGATACTAACTCATTATTTTGAGATACTAACTCGTTATTTTAAGAAGGTTTCTCATTATAATGACTTGCAGGATCTTTTTTTTTCATCACACTGGCGGAAATGGGCTTCCATAGCTAGTAAGTGCATGTTAGCAGTAAGAGTTGTTAGGTTGTAGTAGTGAGCTGTTATTGGTGATTTGATTTGATTGCATTATTTGCCAAGACCCTTAGAGCTGGCAAGCACAACAGCTTCCTCCACCTTCTGACACGCCTAATGAGATTGAGGGCTCTGTATGCATGCTTCCCCTCATCTGTGACATTCTCCGCATTCCCTGCAGGCAATTAGGATGATGCAGATAGGACTCGCGCACAGCAAGAGGGTCAACTATAACAACAGCAGTGTGTGATTACATTTGAGGCTCCATGAGAGAGCTATAAGACCAATGCAATAACACGCTAGAGGATTTTGAGCACTGCAGACTGGAGGACTTATGTTGTATGGTGGGGAGCGTATCTATGTTCCCAGGGTCCTATGTTCCCAGGGTCCTAAGTTCCCAGGGTCCTATGTTCCCAGGGTCCTAAGTTCCCAGGGTCCTATGTTCCCAGGGTCCTAAGTTCCCAGGATCCTAAGTTCCCAAGGTCCTATGTTCCCAAGATCCTATGTTCCCCAGTTCAATATTCTGTTAACACACATTAACCCTCCTATTGTGTTCGGATCAAATTTGACCCGTTTCAAGTCAAAATATTTCATAAATATTATCCAGTTTTTTTCTATTGGAACAAGGCTTCTAAACAGCTATATAAACACAACAAACCCAATGGTTATCATTTTATTTGATTTTGAAGGTCTCTAACCCTAACCCTAACCCTAGAACTGGGGAAATGTATGATACTAATTACAAGAAATATGAGTTCTATTGATCATATGGAACAATTGCTGAGTGATTGGATCATTTGTTTAGCACAAGCGGGTGCAGTCAAATACGCCAGATGGCTTTTAAACAGATTACTCCAGATGACATCGGCCGGAAATTTGCCTGTTTTTAGCTCGCCGAAGATTAGGATGATACTTTCACTCCGGTACCTTTTTTTCCCTTAAAAAATAAAAAAAAAAGCCTGTTCCTGTTCGTAGGAGGATGGATCACTTTCCTCCTCACAAATGGTTACACAACAGCTGCCTCTGCCTCATGCTCTGCTCTATGTGGGCTGGCGTGCAATGACCTGCGCTGTTTGAGAGATAAGACTCCTGGAGGGAAAAAATAACCTCTTATCTTAACTGTTGCAATGGGGGAAAAAAATCAACAAATGTGCTCTTCTCAGAATATCATAAACTCTCTCTCTCTCTCTCCCCCATCTCTCTCAATCTGTTTCATGTTTGATTCCCAGTTGGTGTAACAGCTTGTGTGGGTGGGTTTCTACATGTGGGTTTACCAGGGTATCAACAGGTCCTTTAAAAGTCTGAAAAAGTCTTAAAATAAATGAGCTAAATTTAAAGCCTTAAAAGTATTAAAACGTCTTAAATCTAGTTATTAAAGGTCCTATTAAAGGTACAATCTGCATCCTTTCTGCTTTACTAAACACAGTCGTGCTTCAGGTCCCTTAACAATTCATTTCTTGTTGTCCCTTTTCCTATTCGGCCCATTTATTATTCGTTTTACCACCATGTTCACTTGGCTTGGTGAAACCTGCAGATGCCCTGTTCACACATAAACACACATCACTCGCTTTCAACAAGGAGTCACCCAGAAATAGAATCAGAGACACGAGGGGAAGAGAGGGAGCATGGAAGGTCGTACTCATTAGTAAGTATAAAACTCTGCCCGCCAGGCTTGTCAGGCAGACAGATGCGTTGCATGACCAGACAGTGGACTGCGCTGCTGTTCCTCTATCTGTCACTAATTGGCTTGAATACATATGAGTCCGTGCTCTAAGGGTGCGCTTGTTTATAGCTTGCAAGACAGACTTCAGCCAGTGGCATTAACACCAAAGGAGCTAAATGTACAAAAACAAGAGTCAAACACAAACTCTTCACATACCATGCTTCCAATTCTAGGTCTGTACCTTTAGACCCTAGAAACCTAGACATTTCTTCTCCATCATGATTGATAATTCCAGGGTGACTGAGGCATTTGTTATACCTATTGCTTTGGATGCCGTGGCTCTGACCCTCCACCTCATTATTAGTGGTTGCTTGTAAAGTTGGTGAGCCAGCAATATTGAATCGAGCTCTTCTCTTGCAACTGCTGCACTCATTAAGCTTAAAAGAAAATACCTTTAAAGATGAGCGTGACCTCAGTGTTACTGCAGCCTGTTATTGTTTTGCCAATATTGTCCTTTTATTCAAAATCATATCTTAAGTCAGTGTCGTTCCCTCTGATATGGTGGATATGATGCAGTGATTGATTACATATTTATTGTAGAGTTGCTCAGTGCTGCACTGGTTGTCTTTGGGAAGACCTTAACCTGAACAGATTCTAATGAGGCATTTTGATTGGATTCCACACAAGTGTGCATGTAATTATTATTATTATTTGTTTCAGTGGAGAGTTTTAGTGTCCCATGATGGTTTAAATCAGGGGTTCTCAACGTGGGGTCCGGGGACCACCAGGGGTCCTTGAAGGCATTCCAGGGGGTCCCCAGCAAATTGATGAATTGTTAAACTTCATTATTTTGTCATTTTAGAATGACTATTTTGATCATAGTTTCTCTGTTATCTCTCTACCTACAGTACAGATAGTCATGGAATTCTGGACAAAATCATATCTGACAATAAAAATATTCTCAGATTTGGGTCTGGGAGACAAAATCTCATCAAATGGGGGTCCATGGCTCTAATGTGGACTACATTAGGGGTCCTTGATATGAAAAAGGTTGAGAATCACGAGGCTTTTCCACCCTGACAAGACTCAAATTCTGGGGGAAAACTTATGGGGCTTAATACTTATACACTGAACACTGAATACTGAAGCCCACATCAGTCGAACCCTAATACATTTACTTGGCATATCATATGCTGTCAAATCCTTTTTAATAACAGTCTCAATCTGCACCCGTCCACACCGATCATACGCTCCGGCTCCACCGCTGTCCGTCTGAAGCGTATAAACACACATCGCTAATGACTGATTCCCATTTCCTGTGTGGTGACATGGTGCAGAGACCAGACACTCCGGGCTTAATGACCGCGGCACAGGAAGAAGCACGTCCCAATTACTCAGCTACACATTTATTTTGAAGTCTTTCCCAGCTGGTGTTTACATAAAATTAAAGGAGAAGTAAAGAAATAACAAGTTATTTTTTCAGACTCCTACAATTCTCTCTGAATAATCAAAATAAGTACTTCACTCAATATGGAATCACATAAACGGCTTAATAGGTCTATTGCCTTACTAGCAGTATTGGCAGTAGTCACATTGTTGTGTGCATGTAAATGTAGCCAGTGTAACTTGCCCATGATGTAATTGAATTGCATAATATCTAAGTTGTTTTTTGTCTGTGACCCTGTCATGTCATGACCACTTTTGAGTGCTAGTCCATTAGCTGCAAAACTAGAAATGGATGAAAAGCTGCAGAGTGCACCAACTATTATATATTACACTGTATTTTCACTATGCAAACGTCACTTATCTGTTATATAATACTCTGAACAGGTGCATAGCAGTTGTTGACCTCATGCAAAGTTCTGCTTATTCATTATTCAGAATTTGGGTAATTGCTCATATCAGCTTGTTCATTACAGATCTGACCCTATCAAAACTACACTGTTTCAAAAGTAAGTATATCATTTATAATGAAAAACAAAGCTGTATAATTTTAGTCATTTGTATCTTATTTAGTCGTTTTAACAAAGTATTCAACATTCAATTGATAAGATTAAACATTTACGCATTTATTAAAACTACTAAAAAAAATATTTAATAATGGGCTATTAATAATGCACATAAAAATTTACAAATTCTTTCAGAGGAACTTTTTAATCTGACATTTTATTTCACTTTTATGTAGAATTATGTGTTTATATTTTAAATTCTACTCAGTGAAGCAGCAATAGATCTTACAGCATGTATTCTTCCATGGCTTCGTTCTGATCATCTGGTGGAAATTTGCTTTAAGGTGCTACGTGTAGCATTTTCAACCATCAATATATCATTGTCAAATTAATTGTGATTCCTCGGTATAATTACTGTAAACAAATGAGACCGTGGTGGAGAGGATTGGTAGCTTCTATCTCACACCAGGGGTATTGTTAGTGCTAGTGCTTCTCAAAATTAAGACCACAATTCCCATAAATCCCATCACATCGCAATCATGTTGGAAGTAATTTTTCCATCTTCCTTTCACTCCTTCCACCATCTGCCATTGTGAGAAACTATGTTTGCTCTGGAAGAACAGAACCTCTTCCTGTTTCGTGCCGTAAAGCGATCCAGCAGATTTCCCTCCAAATCCGACCTGGTTGCACACAATGTAAAATGCAGAGTAGAGGCTGATAGAGGCTGACAGTCTTCTCGGCGATAGTCTTGTGTGTTTATGGTAATTATACAAATGTCTCAAAATGAATGTGGTAATGATTTATTGATGTTAAAATGCTACATGTCGCACCTTTAATGCACATTTAATGAAGTGTATCCAGACACCTCTGAGGCAGCTGGTGGATCCCCATTCTAAATGAAAGCACTAGCAAGATCGTATCGTTCCACTAAAACCACAAGCTGACATATAATCAATAGACTGAATAAATGGGGTTTCAAGTTGTCTTCAGTATGGCCAAGTTGCCAATCAAAAGCCATAAAGACAGTA
Organism: Centroberyx affinis; assembly: GCF_046629955.1. Lineage (NCBI taxonomy): Eukaryota > Metazoa > Chordata > Actinopteri > Beryciformes > Berycidae > Centroberyx > Centroberyx affinis. The sequence goes on along the minus strand of NW_027279414.1, from coordinate 107,883 downwards.
GTTCCATCTGAAGTGTCTCTCCAGCTCAAATGACCTGAACTAAAGGAGGAAACTCTATACAAAGACCTATTTTAGAGGGTCAACCAGAAAAACAGAAGGAAAAAGAGAGGTTGTTAGTCTTTGATCAAAGCTGTCACTATAAACAGGCTCGTTCCTCCAAGGGGGCAAAGACACAATTTGACTGAAAGCTGTTTGCTTCCGACGTGTTTCTATTTTTCAGATTCAGGCCTAAATTGAATCAAAGGAGCCCAAACCAGGGCACTTGTTTGGCATAGTCTACCCACTGCAGCTTTGCCAGTGTGGCTATCAGGGCACCGTCTCCTGTCAGAAGGGATTAGAACGGGGCTGCTACTGTTTCAGTTAGTGAACTCATGTTTTTACATGTTGGATAAAGTGGATTTGTCACCAACCGTACACTCGTTTGTTAGTCACACACTCGTTTGTTAGTCAAGCCCACTTTGATAAAACTTGGGTGACTGATGCATGATTACTAAGCATATTGCCAGTGGTGGAAGAAGTATTCAGATCTTTGACTTAAGTAAAAGTAGAAATACCACAGTGTAAAAATACTTTGTTACAAGTAAAAGTCCTGCATTCAAAATGTTACTTAAGTCAAAGTACAAAAGTATTAGCATCACAATATACTTAAAGTAGCAAAAGTAAAAGTAGTCATTATGCAGAATGGCCCATTTCAGAATCATACATCATGTTATTGGACTATAATTATTGATGCATTAATGTGTTCATCACTTTAATGTTGCAGCTGGTAAAGGTGGAGCTAATTTTAATTACTTTATATACTGCTGGGTATCTTAACCTATAAAAATATATCATAATGTATTAGTTGATTTATAATTTGTATTAATAATCTAAATCTGCAAAGTAACTAGTAACTAAAGCTGTCAAATAAATGTAGTGGAGTAAAAAGTACAATATTTCCCTCTGAAATGTAGTGGAGTGGAAGTATAAAGTAGCATGAAATGGTAATACTCAAGTAAAGTACAAGTACCTCTAAATTGTACACAAGTACAGTACTTGAGAAAATGCACTTAGTTACTTTCCACCTCTGCATATTGCATTCATCTTGAAAAAACAATGCCAGTTTTTCTCCTAATAACAATATATTTTCTCATTATTATGACACACTGTCGCCAATATCTAACATACTGGACCACTATTTTGAGGTCACAATCCCTTTGGATACCAGGCTACAAACAGTTTGGTTTAGTTGTATCATGAATCATATACCAGCTTCAACCTTGTGATCCTTTCCTCATTACGATCTCATTAGAACAAGAAAGGATCTTGTTCTAATGAGAAAATATCTCCTCACTATGAGAAAAGATCTTAAATAACCTAGACTGGCTTTCGTAATTAACTCAATCGAGGTGTGAACTCGAGCCAACCTTTTATCACAATGTGCTGAATGGACACTTTTCAACACCAGGGCCACGTTCCAATTCTAATTAGTATTTTAATAATTCACATTCTTTGTAACATAGGGTCAGAGATACTATTTATACTTCCAATTCCCTATAGAATATGCTAATTTATAGGAGATGATCAACACACTGGGCATTCTGCAGAAATAATGATTTTGCGGTTGAAGCAGACTTGATACAAGAACATATAGAAAGCTTATTGCTGTAAGGAACTGGAAGCTTCACTCAGACTCATGACCAAAGACTTGAAACATGAACTGGACTCTCTTACAGCTCTAAGACCAGTACTTGACTTGACCATTACCTGATATCCGTCATCAGATGGGGTCTGTGGTCTCATGCATCTCTGTTTGGGGGTCCTGCACATTAAAAAGTTTGAGAACCCCTCATCTAGAATATATTGACACATACACTGCTTCACCTTCCAGCAGATCCACAATGGATGGAGGGGATGTAGTGTAGCATAAACCCACCTAAACTCAGTCTGCACACCTTTTAATTTGCAGAAATAGAGTTTACCCTTATTTTAGATTGACATGGGCTATGCTACATCTCTATGGGGTATGCATGGGACAGTAAGTGGTATGAAACTGGTGTAAGCAATAGGAAGATGGGGTCTTTTAATGGGGGAAAGCATAAAAGAATGATGAAAATATAACAGATTTTAGGTCATACTGGGCTTTTTCCTTCCTTGTTATTTGCCACCACATCCCTGCTGGTTACTAGTGTGTGTGTGTGTGTGTGTGTGTGTGTGTGTCTCACTGTGTATGTGTGTGCGTGCGGTGGGCGGGCACTGACTGGAGCAGCTCCATCCCACCTCGGAAATACCAACCAGGTGCTGCGGCTCCTTCCTTCCCCCTCGTTCCCTCCTCCACTCCTCTCCGCCGGGCTTTCCTGCAGCCTCGAGTCCGCCGCTGCCAGCTGCCTTGCTTTTGCTTCGCAGGGTCGAGTGTGGAGGTGGGGGGGGGGAGAAAGAAAGAAGAAAAACCCCGGGGGTGAAGGAAAAAAACGTTAACGATGCCCGGGCTGTGAAACCTAACATTTTAAGGCTTTTTTTTTTTCCCATCATCCGTCCTGTCTTCCACCTCCACCGCTAGTCCCTCTCTCTTTTTGCCCGGGCTTGCGTGGCTCCCGGTCGGCTGGCCGGACAATAGGCATCCCGCTGCAGCACAGGCAGCTTCGGGGAGGTTTTCTCTCTCTCTCTCTCTCTCTCTCTCTCTCTCTCTCTCTCTCTCTCTCTCTCTCTCTCTCTCTCTCTCTCTCTCGCTCTCTTCCGTGACCGAGGATCCCCCTGCAACTTTTCCCCCCGCGGGTCCAGATGGCTGGACACGAGTGGGAGGACTGGTTTGAACGGGAGGAATTCATCGGGCAGATCAGCGACATCCGAGTCCAGAACCTGCAAGGTAGGAGCATCCCGACGCGCGGATATATAAGTGATATTTACTGCTGTTTATTACAGTTGGGGTTAGAGCGGCGTGGCCTGGCCGTGTGTGTGTGTGTGTGTGTAGTGTGTGTGTGTGTAGTGTGTATAGAATGTCTTTAGTGACCCAAAAGTGGTTTTCGGTTGGCAAAGCAACTATAAACAATCCAACTTCGGGATTGTGGGCTCGTGCTTGGTCGTTTTCCCAGCATACAGCAAGCCAAGAGGTTCCCAAACTTTTCATATCAACGTCCTCAAACAGGTCCGCATTACATCATAGACCCCCCCCCCCCCACCTCCCCCCAAACTGATCACAGTCTGTCCTCAGAACCCATCTTTTCATTTTTGTACATTAGATACATATTTTTGTTAGACTTTGACTTTATATTGTGTTATCTGTCTTGTTGTGAGGTACACAAATCAATATCACCATAATCATAAGCATTTTTTTCCCGATATCAATCGATATATATCACGATATGTTAGATAATCAAATTGATGTTCATCCCATTGAACCCAGTGGTAATGATTGAGAGTGTCAAAGAAAACAGAACATTTTCAAATAATATTCTTGTTGTGAGGTACATAGTGCATCAGCTGAAATCAATATCACCATAATCATAAGCATTTTTTCCCCGATATCAATCGATATATATCACCATATGTTAGATAATCAAATGAATGTTCATCAATGGTAATGAGTGAGAGTGTCAAACAAAACAGAACATTTTCAACTAATATTCCGCCCTTATTTTGTCATTTTTTTTAAAATAAAATGTGCTTGTTATTCATTTTGACAGCAGAATTACAGTCACAATATCGCAAAATCACCATTTCATCACCCTTTGATTCCACTGAAAGACGATAAACGATAAAATTGAATTATTGGCCAGCATCATGTGCATGTATATAGTACTTCATGCCTTTGGTTTGGAAGCACAGTCCAACTTTAGTCTTGTGTAGAAGACATTTATTATCTATTCCACTGTTGCTTTCCTTCTTGGTTGTTTCCCAGTATATAAGCCTATAGTAACCCAGGCAGTTCCCAAACTTTCCCACATCAAAGACCCCAGCAGGTCATTCATTGCACCATAGCCCCAAATTTTGCTTGGACTCCCCTAAGGAACCCACTGTAGAAGGATGTTTGTTGTTAGATATGACCTCATGCAGAGTTATGTAACTGCCTGTTGCAGCAGAGGTAAACAGTGAAACCTAAAAAGAACAGTCATCCTTACTCATTCTCATTCTCACTTTCCTACATTTCCCAGAATGCCTTGCGACAACCCCCCCGCAAATGGGGCGTGAACTTGTTGCATTCAATCAAAGGTGGGCATTTGGGCATTGGGGGTGTGTCTTACTCCTAATACCTCCACTAACACCCCCACTTTGGGAAGCATTGTTTTAGCCTATACTTCTATACCTAAAGGTGAAAATATGACCTCAGAATGTACCAATAGTTACGCATTCCCAAGTCTTTGCTCTGCTTTTTGAACTGGACTGAACCCGTAAACCACGTGGGAACATCCAGACTCGGAGGTCACCTGTAGATAAGTGTCACCCCATTGGTCCAAACTGGGCTCCACAAGGCATGAAAGAGCAGACTCACAACAATTGGTCTGCAAACTGGAAGTAATTGATTTAATGAGTGCGGTAAGAATGCCAGCTTTGTTCGGGTCTAACCCAGTTCATATATAGACAGGCCTATAAACAAGTGGGCCTCTGCCTGCCTTGCTCTTTCACTCCATTCAAAGCGCTGTTTAATATTCGGATTTTGGCCCAGAATGCTGGAAGAATAGTTAGGCAGCGATGTAGTGTTAAATAAAAAAGGAGGGCAAAGTATAACCTCCAGTCAGTGATCATCGTAAGGCAAACGAGCACCAATAGAGACAAAAATCAGTTATTCAGGAAAACATTCATATTTATGCCTTATTTCCTTAACCTCTTGGAGTTGCGGTTATACGATAACAAACAACCTATCGTCATAATTTTAGGAATAATTTTTTTGCTTGTACAACGTAGACACAAACAGAAAAACGCCCTCGTTGTTGACAAGCACTTTGTTGACATTATTCTGGGTGTGTTCACAATATATTTCTGTGAATTTCTAATTCCGTTTTTTGTCTTTTGGCTTCTGAGCAGCTATATAGCCTTTTGCACTGACTTCATGATAAGACACTTTAAAAGTCCCTATCCTCACCTAACTGTCATCAGTTTGATGCTACTTACTACATTGTATACGATCTAATAAATAAAAGTTCCATTAGGGCTGGGCGATACGGACAAAATCAAATATCACAATATTTTTGACCAAATACCTCGATATCGATATTGCGACAATATTGTAGGGATGACTATTGGTGCTTTCACAAAATATTTACACAATGAGATTTTTGATAAATAATCATCAGTAATGTGGATATAATGACTAAGCGGGTAAAGGCAAATAATAGAACAGCTAGAACAGTCTGGTAAGTTCAGAAAATGACATCACTTTACTGTAATGCAGCCTTTAAAACCAGGAAAAGACACTTATGCCATATCACCATATTATATCCAAAATCTAAGACGATATGTAGTCTCATATCACGATATCGATATAATATCGATATATTGCCCAGCCCTAAGTTCAATGACAACAAAGTCTGACTGTGCAGAATTTTGTTTATTTCTGAGCCTCAAATCTTTCCAGCGATGCCATTGGCTCACTAGAATGTAAACAACAATTTAAAAATGTCATTACAAAGTGACAATAATATAATTTGGATGGAGAGCTTGTGAAACTGTGATGGTCAAGCCGTCTCATTTGTGATTACTACAGCAGAATAAAATAAAGTTAATATCACAATGAATTTTTCTGACCCACGATACGTATTGTCACACGTTTGTATCGCGATACATTGAAATTCAATATATATCGTCCCATCCCTAATTAGTGTTACATCAAATATTTAACCTCATGAACTGGGTGTAGAGCTTGAGTGTGCACTAATGAGTAGGCTGTGGATTCTCCTAAGCGCTCTGCATTCTTTCTTGGCACTAAACTGAGCTTTTCCCCCATGAAGCCGGTCTTCTTTCCGGCCTCTTGAAAAGACGCCAGAACTTCAGCTGCCCCCCCCCCCCCCCCCCCCCGGTCCTTATTCTCTGCGACACTCACGGATGAGCCTCGGCCGTCTGACGAGCGGCTGGAGAGGCCGTGATTCGCGGGAATGAAAGCAGGAAGAGCAGCTTTAAAACAATGGCCTGAAGGGTCTTACATAACACATGAGAGAGAGGGAGAGAGAGGGAGAGAGAGAGAGAGAGAGAGAGAGAGAGAGAGAGCAATGCATCCTCTGCATTACAGTGCTGCTGGAGTCCCGGAGTCTTACGTTCCCACATCACACATCCCACACATCTTTCTTGCTCTCTCTCTCTCTCTCTCTCTTTCTCTCTCTCTCTCACACACACACACACACACACACACAGAGCCCCCCCCCCCCCCCCCCCCTCACCTCATTGGGATGCAGGCTTCTCTTCTGAGAGTGCAGTTAACGGGCGCTGGTCTGAGAATCCAGCATCTCACCGGGACAATATTCAGCTGGCTTACATACAAATGAGTGTTTGCTTCGGAACCGATCGTAAACATACTGTAACATCCCCCCCCCACACACACACACACACACACACACACCCCTCTGAAGTGCCTTGTCATATTCCCAACCGCTGATAAAAACAGAGTCAGCATGTTACTTTATACCCCTATGTTACTTTATACCCAGAGGACAGAGTTGAACCAGGACTGCAGTCAAATCGATGCTGGGGGGGGGGGACACAGGCTCAGCTCGCATGAAGCACATGAAGCATCAGAGACTTGGTCAATATCAGACATATTAGCTGAGCTTCCATTAGGGCTGGGCGATACGGACAAAATCAAATATCATGATATTTTTGACCAAATACCTCGATATCGATATTGCGACAATATTGTAGGGATGACTATTGGTGCTTTCACAAAATATTTACACAATGAGATTTTTGATAAATAATCATCAGTAGTGTGGATATAATGACTAAGTGGGTAAAGGCAAATAATAAGAACAGCTAGAACAGTCTGGTAAGTTCAGAAAATGACATCACTTTACTGTAATGCAGCCTTTAAAACCAGGAAAAGACACTTATGCCATATCACGATATTACCATATCCAAAATCTAAGACGATCTCTAGTCTCATTGATATAATATCAGTATATTCCCCAGCCCTATCTTCCATCCAACCGAAGTATGAGGCGGCGAATTAGAAAAGCTGAATGAAAGTGGCGAAATTTGATTTGCATTTCCTCAATATCGTGTCAAATTTGCTTCATAGACAAAATTCCCTCCTTAGCCAAAGGTCACTGGCACAATTCAGTCCCATTTTTCCCTCGGTATGTGTGTGTGTGTGTGTGTGTGTGTGTGTGTGTGTCTGTCTGTCAGTGCGTACGTGTCCAGTCCTGCGCGGCAGAGAGAAGCAGCAGCATACTTCACGGATCTATTCTGAGAAAAAAAAAAACCTATCTGTGAGGTAATTCCCCATAAAAGCAAAGTGCGGCGTGTCAAGGAGAGCTGAAACAAGCCGAGGAAAAAGGGGTTCTACCACCGTGCTTCTGTCTGACAGCAGTGACAGCACACACACACACGGTGGAGAGAGAGAGAGAGAGAAACTGCCCCCCCCCCCCCCCCCCCCCCGTCGCTCACACACTTGTTTTTGAGTGTGCCGTTCTTGAACGTGCGCCCAGTGCCTCAGCCTCCTCACAAACTCTCTGGTATGAGTTTTCTGGAGGTTAGAGTATGTTCGAGGAGGGGGGGGGTGTCGGAAACAACAAAAGGTCCCTTCTCTTTACTCCGTCCCCTTCTTCTTTTTTTGAATTCCCCCCCCCCCCCCTTTCCATATTGTCAGTCACACCCGGGGGGCTAAGGCGTCTAAACTATTTCAGATGTGTGTGCTTGGTTTGCAGCAAATGCGCTTTCTCTTTTGGCACAGAAGCCCCGGGGCTGGTTTTTTGGTGAGGCATGCAAGACTAGTGATTTAGGCTAGTAACCGAGCAATACACACTCCAAGACTAGGGCTGAACAATTAATTGAAATTTTATCGAAATTGCAATATGGCCTACTGCAATTTTCAAATCGCAGGAGGCGTAGTATTTGTTAAAGGTGAAATGTGTCAAAATAGCATTTTAAAGTAAATATTGTGGTGCTGCAGAGATGTCCTGGCCTACACATCATCTTCTACAGACTTAAGAAAACATCTTTGTTTGGTACAGATCCCCGCAAAGATCACACCATAATCATTTTAATACGTTTTTCAATGAAAATGAGAATAATGATGTAAAAATGATCATTCCCTCTAATATCGCGAATCATATCGCAATTGCAATATCAGTCAAAATAATCGCAGTTAGATATTTTTTCCAAAATCGTTCAGCCCTATCCAAGACTGCTGCAGAGAAAGGCTATCACAGAGATTCTATAAAAAGCTTGTTGTAACTGATAATGTAATAACTGCTGGATATGTCAATAACTTGTCAATACATAAAAACTATCCTCTAAATTGGTTGAAAACATAATAAAACCTGGTAATTAGGGCTGGGCGATATGGTTGTAATCAATATCACAATAATCATAAGGATTTTTTTATATTGATATATATCATGATATGGCTCACATATGCAAAATCACATTAAATAATCAAATTAATGTTCATTAACAAAGCAAAATGTGCTTGTTATCAAATTAGACAGCACAATTGTGTCACAATATCCCCAAATCACCATATCATCACGATATGAATCCACTGAAAGACGATAAACGATTATATTGAAATAGCAACCAAAGCCCTATTGGTAATTCAATAAATTCCCAGATAATGAAATAACATCACATTATTACATTAACCAGAGATTATTACTTCATAAGGGGTGCCTATCTTTAACAGATGATGAAATAATAATACTGAAAAATGATGTAATAATGACAACTTGAGTTGAAGTTGAAATATATTTTGAAGTAATAATTGCCAATTCATGTAATAATGTGATATAATTCATTACATTAACAGATTTTATTACAATTTCAACCCATTTAAACGGGAAATTCTTATTACATTTTGACCTGTTATTACATTATCTAGCAGTTATTACAGTATCTGTTCTTACAAAGCTGTAAAGAAGTAATCTCTTCCAATAAAATCAGAGGATTTCATGCAACAGTAATCTGCCTGCACCGGGTTTTTACATCCCAACTTCAGACTTTATATGCAATATTAATTTGCTGAGACAAAGCAGCTGTGCCTCTCTCTCCCTCTCTTTCTCTCTCACCAGAAGCAGAATTAGAGTCACGTGAACTCGCCACTTACAGTACATTTCTTGCAGAGATATGACATGTGCAAGAGACTGAGGGCCTCTTCTTTCATCCTCTGCTCCACCTCCCTCATTAGCAGAGGATTGCCTTCCCACAGGTTCAGAGCATGGCCCTGTGGAGCTTTAGTATTGTTTAACATCTATTTCTGTCCATCGGCCCTGTTCTCTAAGGTGCATGCATGACTCCTCTCAGTCCATGTGGGTGGGCGGTTGTGTGGGAATTTGCCTCATTTATATGATGGCCTATTTGATTACCACCATTACGTACTCGGGATTAGCCCTGATACAGGACCCTTTGGTCATATTGGTTGTTGTCTCTCCCAAGGGTGCTGTGCTGCTCCATTAAGAGTTCTCCCAACAAAAGTCGGAGACGTCTATAATGAAAAAACTGTTGAAATTCACTTAATTTTATCGAAATCGCAATATGGCCTCCTGCAATTTTCAAATCGCAGGAGGCGCAATATTTGTTAAAGGTGAAATGTGTCAAAATAGCATTTTAAAGTAAATATTGTGGTGCTGCAGAGATGTCCTGGCCTACACATCATATTCTACAGACTTAAGAAAACATCTTTGTTTGGTACAGATCCCGGCAAAAATCACACCATAATCATTTTAATACGTCTTTCAATGAAAATGAGAATAATGATGTAAAAATTATCATTCACTCTAATATCGCAAATCATATCGCAATTGCAATATCAGTCAAAATAATCGCAATTAGATATATTTTCAAAATCGTTCAGCCCTACCAAACAGTATGTAATCCTTCACTTGTCTACTTTAACTGTGCTGGCACGTGCTACATTTTTATGCACAAATAATCTTTAAAATGTAGTTAAAGACAAGTATACCCAAAATCTCTATTGTAACGGAATCAAAGATGGCTGACAGACGCCCCGACATCTTTGCTGGTACTAGTTGTTTTAATTATGCTTCATATTCACTGGTGCTTCTTTTACAGTTAAATTGTTTATGCTAGCTGTGTTTGCTAGCTAATGTTAGTGTCAGGTGATTAGCTGGTTAACTGCTACTGTTAAAGCTAGTTGTTGGCTACGAGTTTTAGAACACAGTTAGACCTTGTTGGTGTCAAGATAAATGAAGTAGACCGCTAACTTTAGCTAACGTTACGGATTCCCTTCAGTCCAGTTGCTCTATAGTCTTTGATTTGGACCTTCTCCAGCTCTGCCTATCTTGACAATATCAAAGGATAATTTTGGTGTATGTTCTGATATAGTTGCTTTACTGTCTTCTAGGGCTGGGCGATATGGTTGAAATCAATATCATGATAATCATAAGGATTTTTCTCGATATCAATATATATCACGGTATGGTTCATGTATGCAAAATCACGTTAAATAATCAAATGAATGTTCATCTCATTGAACCGAACCTGGTGATGTGTGGAGGTGTGGTGTCAAACAAAACTGAAATTTTCAAATAATATTCCTACCATACCTCATTTTATCAGAGTTTTTAAGTAAAATTTGCTTGTCATCATCAATTTAGACAGTAGAAATGTGTGTCACGATATTAAAATATCTTCATATCATCACGATATGATTCCACTGAAAGACGATAAATGTTAATATTGAATTATCGCCCAGCCATACTGTCTTCTGCATGCTGTTTCCCACCCAGAGTATGACGTAAATTAAATAAGGCGAAGGCTGGTAAGAGCTAGCAGTTGTTTGGCATAGCTGTTACGTAAACTAAATGTAATCTAACGTTGTTGCCAGATCTGCACCTTATCTTGGCTGCTTTCAGTGGCCGCCTACCTGCAGAATACATAATTGTAATACATAACTGTTGTACATACTGTATATCATGATATATATATAAAAGAATGCTCTCTTATAGATTCCTAGAATTGCAATGTTTGAGTTGAAGTTGAAAAAACACTGTAACTGATCTGCCAGTTTAAGATGTGGGCAGTGACAGTGTAGTGTTCAAGAATATATCATGTTTCAGACTACCTTGGAACTGCTGAAATGACTTCATAGAGTAAGAATAACTGCAGCAGAATCTGTGTAGCATAATTCCTTAAAAGGGTTCATCTGCGAATGCCTGGCTGTGGAGTGACACCATTCAACTCACATCACCTCCTCCACAGGAACCAGGTGCTTGCAAGGACGTTCCTCTTTCATCATCTGGAACTGTTCCGGATCCAATTCAGCCCACACTGAAGCACACTTAACACTCGGTACTCTTCATCTAACTGTGCTTACAAGTACAATGTCAAGAGTTCTGCATCTTTGTCTCCACTTTGAAGATGAAGTGTATCCACTCCGTCAAAGCTGCACTTGGCAATTTTGCGCATTGACGGCTCCAAATGGCTGCAAGAGGTAACCGTTTGAGAAGTGTTTGAACTTCAACGTGATATCAGTAAACTGCACACAACAAAGGTGATGCCTTATACCGAAGGATGCCAAAGATGTAAGGTTGGTGAGTCCGGCTTTCTCTGGATGGAGCGCTCACTCACTACTATTTAGGAGACAGTTTGTGCTTCACTCTTAAGTTTCAATTCGTCACTACCTGTGGATGGAGAAGTGTACATACTCGATCAGATTTTTATGCAGGCAAATATGGCAAATCTACAGTGTCTCAATTAGTAGGGTTGGGACAGTCTTCTCTCTTGCAGCCCCACTTTGTGATTTAGGCTGGTGCATTTTTACATAACTACTGTATCTCTTGCCTGTAGTGCAGCTTTAACCCACTCCCACTGGCTTTAGTGTTCCAAGTAATTGCTTGGTAAGTGCCCAGAAAGAGCTAAAACACGTCTTGAAAAGTTCTCCTCTCGTGAAGCCATGCCCATTTCCCTCCCTCTAAAAATACCACAGCTCTTTTTTAAAAGGTCAGTGGTTATATTGTCAGATAAACTCTCTACTGAGAGGTGATGTAAGCCTGGGTGAGCTCACTCTTTGTCTTGAGGTCTATAACCGGTCTGAAAGGCCTGCTTTTTATTAGATGCAGGTGCTTCTACTGCTTGGCCAGAGAAATGGCGCGGCACAAACGGCCCGCTGAAGGGGGGAGTCGCCTTCTTAAGGGATAGCGGCAGTGACAACACAGAGCCTGTGCCTCGCCGCAGGCTGTTATTAAAAGCAATGTTGTCTCCAAGAGGTGATACTTTCACTTTGACCCGCAACCCCCAGGGCATTCGCCGAGCAGATATGACCGCTCCAAGAAAAACCACCCACCCACGAGGGATTGCTTTCGGTTTCCGGACGCTTCGGCCTGATGTGTTATTGCTTTCTCTCCTGCTTTGACCCCTTTTCTCCCTGTAGTCATATATTTCAATCTGTGATGGAAGTTCAAGGGAAGAGCAGCAGTTTAAAAGGAGCGAAGAAAATGCTTAACATTACCATAGCACTTAATGAATGATAAATGCAGTCTCATTCCTTGGAAGTAAGTAAGTAAGCAAGATTTATTGCTTTGGTCTTAGTCACAGGAGCTGCGATTGCTTTTTATCCTCTGGCATTGTGGAAGCTTATCAGTTTAATCATACCAGTGAGCTTCCTTCGAGAAGCTGCTTGTTTCTCTGATCTGTTGGGATCCGGGAGATGTTTGATGCGGGCCGACATCAGCCAACGCGCCTCGTGTTGGGCTCTTTCAAACGATTCAAACGGGAGCGTCCTCAAAGACGCTCTCTCCGATTTGATTTGAGGGATCAATCAGCCATTGTCCCCCCCTTGTGTTTTGTTCTCCCGTTTTTTTCAGTGTGCTGTCTCTCCAGTCAGGGAGAAGGAGCTCAATGATCAGAGTCAAAAGATCTTTAAACATTTTCTTTACCCTCACACAAACACAGACATGGTTGAATTCCCCTAGGTTTTGTCACGCTTGTGAGTGTGTGATGACTCCTACAGTTTATTTTCTTTGCTCTGAACACAGTGGAAAGGTTTACTTTGTTGCATTTGTTTTGTTAGGGTTCACACTGCCTAATTACAAGGGAACCAGGGCTTGTAAACAAAAGTCACATGACTCACAAGTAGCTTGTTTATTGGACAGAAATTTTGGCAGTGGGGAGAGTCAAAACAAATCCAATCCCAGTTCCTGTAACTTCAGCTAGGCATGATGGACTTGTCTGTGCTCTTTGCTGTAATTCCCCTTCTCCTCTTCTCAGTTAAGCACATATGAAGGAATAGCTGAATATGAGCATCAGTCCAGACTGCGGTTTGCCCTCGCTTCATTTTGTTCATCCTAGGCTTTCCAAGCATGAAACTGCTGACCATCAGATGTCAACATCTGTCTCCTTATACCCATAAACCCTTGTGTTTTGGGGTCGTTTCCTGTAGTTGGTTCAGATTACGTTCTCACTTCTAACGAACCGCACCACAGTTCTCTTGGAAGATGACAGAGACTCGCATTTTCCCCATTTTTCCATGTTTGAAGAAGCTAAAGCATTATATGTTTTAACTAAAGCCTTTTATGTTTTGATGGAGCTACACCCGCCCACGCTAATGGAATGCAATAAAGCATTCAATTATTTCCTCATCGAAAAATCATTCTGAGAGATTCCTCTGCTGTAGCAGAAGCTTTCATTTTGCAGTGGTAGCTTCAGCTGGTTGGTGCAAAATATTATTCAACTGTCATTTTGAAAAGGTCATCCATCTGCTGACCTTTAAATCCTTTTCAAAGTATGTAATCATGATGTTCTTATGTTAATACAAAGAACCAAGTTGTTAGCAGATCTTAGGAATTCAGCGTCTTGCTCAAGGACACTTGTGTAAGGTGTAACATTTGCTGTGGCTGTTAATAGATTTGTTGGCTTTTAGTGAATTTAGCTAAACTTGCTCCTAAATTGACAACCCAGCGCTTCAACACTTGAAATGCATGTGTAACAACGCATTATGTAATAACACCGCATTATGTAATAACTTGACAAAATGTAATAAATTTTCACTTCATTACGTAATAACACCCGCATTTTGTAATAATCTGCCGCATTTTGTAATAATCTGCCGCATTTTGTAATACACAGCCTGAACGCAATATGTAATAAATTTGATGGTCTTTTTGGGGAACTCTGTCAAAAGACCATTGCAGTAGTCTGCTAGAAATAAAAGCGTGAATGAGTTTTTCCCAGGTCGGCTTTTGACATGAAGTCCCTGAGTTTACCTGTATTTGTAAGATGATAAAAAGCTGATCTTGTTACTGCTTTTATGTGGCTATTTAGACTAAGATCAGAGTCAACTATAACGCCGGTCTAATTTAATATTTGGGAAGTTTAATTTAGCTTAATTGTTAAAAATATAACGTGTACAGATGAAGACATCCATTTTGGTTGGTTATTACATAATGCACTGTATTATTACATTTTCATCATAAAAAAGTGCAACTCCCGCATTTTGTAATAACCACCGCAATATGTAATAATTTATTACAAAATTCAGGGAAATTTATTACATATTGCGTTCAGGCTGTGTATTACTAAATGCTGCAGATTATTACAAAATGCGGGTGTTATTACATAATGAAGTGAAAATCTATTACATTTTGTTGAGTTATTACATAATGCGGTGTTATTACATAATGCGTTGTTACATGCATCTTTTTCAAATTGGATACCAAGTGGATTGTAGATTGAGAGTTTGTGGTTCAAGCTAGGCCAAGGGCAAGTGCTGAACACAAAGCACTTACCATTGGCCACTGACCACTGAATACACACACATGCTGACTACTTTGTATGGATAAGAACTTTTTTCCCTTGTGCAACCATAAAAGGACGATACAAGGAAAAGAGGCCCTTTGAAAGAATTTGGCCCTGGTTCAGTCCATGCCAGATGACCCACTTAGTCTGTAGTGGTTTCTACCATGCCCTCGGAGAAATCTTTCCCTGAGATAGGCCAGCAGTCCTGATGGATGTGGTCAGCAGTGATGTCCCAAGGGGATGCTGCTGCTTACTCCACAGGAGGATATCTATTGGTCCAGCTCTATCCCCTTCCAGAGGTCTTGCCTCCCATAGGACCCTCTTGACCCATTTGATTGAGCCTAGATTACCGGTCATATCTGGGTCTAGATTCCAGCTTGTCACTATGTCTAGCCAGCCTTACCAGATCTGTATGTAGGAGAGTAAATGTCAGTGTAGGATCCTGTCTGCCTACTAAAGCAAAAACAATCAGTGGCATACTCTCTGCCAATTGTGTTAGTATCTGCTGCTTATCTACATTTGAGGTTTGAGTGAGAAACTAAAGCAGGCTGTCTGGATTCCAAAAGCGTTACTTGAAGTTTCGAAGACGTCCCCAGTCTGTTTTGAAACTCAAATAACTCTTTATCTCTCTCCTCGTGTTCCATTACTTATTAACATTTCCTACAGATAAGTTGGAGGAGCAACCTCAGCTGCAGAGATTGCGATTGGTCCACATCTTATCTATCAGTTTACTTTCCATCCAATCAGGGACGTGCCACACACAGTTAAGCTTGACATTAGCCACTAAAATCCTTTCTTTATAGCTGTATTATAAGTGTTTAGAACCAGGTTTAACAGCTCAGCATGAAGTTAGTCATGGGCCAACATCAATCATTGTCCACTAAGAAATTACTAGACTTGAGAACAACTGTTTCCCAAACCGTTGCACAAACCATTACATTTAGAAGTATAAGTTATTTGAAAAAGTAGGTTCAGAGTGAGCTAATTTTATTTATCTGTACGTAATGAAAATAGTGTACAACTAATTGATATGCAGGTACTTATGCTAGTTAGGGTGGCATTCCTGTGTATGTATATGTGTACTGGTGAGTGAGAAAGAGAAGCAACAGTTTTCAGATGGAAGGATGAGGAAACTGATTTCACGCCTCCCCTGTAAATTATTGATTAGCTGTCCAGTGCCTGCAGATGAAATCAACAATCATTCGCCTTTGTTGTTAGCCAGTCGCGTTCCCCCGCGGAGCCCTGCCATGCTAGAAACTACACTTCCTTCGGTGTCTGGTTATATAAGCGTACTTTGTCAGACGTTGCACCCCTCTAACCATATTTCAAAGGTGCGAGACGTTTTTTATTGACAAAAGGGATTGTTTCTATGGCAACCTGGCTGCTGCGAACGCACATTTGCATTCCGTAATACCCCTACAGGGACCTGAAATATACACCTCCTTAAAGTGATCCCAAACAGGTAGGAGGCGTTGGTTGCAGTTGTGCAAAAGCCAAGAGGAAAAAGAGCCTTCCCCTGAACTCTTTGGAATTATGTAATACCTCTGGATGATGCATCACAGGAGTCTTAAGGGATGCCCCTATCATGTCTGCTGTATGAATATTTCAATGAAAAGCTCTCCTTTATTATTCATATTTTAACAGTTTCCTTATGCTGCGAGCAGACGCAAACTTCCTTTCGCACTCCCAGGCTGAATATTGTGTACAACGGGACCGAGGAGCTTCAAAACGCAAAACAACCAAAAAATCATTAAAAGCATTTCTCAGGGAACATCCATCACGGAGCGCGTTTCATCTCCTGAGCCTACGTTCAAAGACTTTCCGCTCAGACTTTGGGATCTGCGTAGGTGGTTCCAGGACATCTGCAGGCGGTCCTGCTTTAGTCTTTCACCAGAGAAGAAGAAGAACCCTGTCTGCTCTTCTTCATGGTTGTAATTGGCATCCAGTAAGACAGAAGTTAGCGCCGGGTCACCCTCAGCTAAACGTTGGGGTACACAGCAGGGTGCCCGCTACTTCCCCTATCATTTTATTCCGACAGTGGAATGCTTGTTAATGTTACTCTTCTAGCTTTGAATTCAGTCTGACACACAGTGGCAATATTATGGGAGGATGCTGCCTGAAACTGACTGTTCATCAAAAGTATGAAATCAGAGGAGTTCATTTCTCAAATTAGATTACACTGAAGTATATCATACAAAAAGAATTGAGCTTTGAGACACATTTGTACACACGGTAAGTCTGTATCTTTGATTTTATTTGATATTAAAGGAATAGTTCACCCAAAAATGAAAATTCTGTCATCATCTCCTCCCCCTCATGCCAGTTGAAACACAGGTGAAGTTTGTCCATATAACACACAGGGAGGCTGCAGCACAACGCCATAGCAGCCTTCTCCAAAACAACTGAAGTCAGTGGGGACCAGTTCTTCAGAGTTCCAAAAAGACCTACAGTATATTTACACCATCATTTAGTGCAAATCTTAACTACAGCTGATTGATTTGCAACAAATAATGGTGTATAGGTCTTTCTATTCACAGTGTGATTGTTTGGCTGTTTTTGTTTTGGAGCTCTAAAGAACAGGTCCCCATTGACTTCAGTTGTTTTGGAGAAGGCTGCTACCAAGTTGTGCTGGCAACCTCCCTGTGTGTTATATGGACTAACAAATTTCACCTGTGTTTCATTTGGCATGAGGGTGAGTAGATGATGACAGAATTTTCATTTTTGGGTGAACTATTCTTTTAAGAAGGTGGGCACACCCCAAAAACAGCCGTATTGGATAGACACACTGCATTTGCATCTTCTAATTCTGTTATCAGGGCAGATGCATAGTTTGCTGTTGCCTCTGATATCCATTAATCCTCCCTCTGAAAGAAAGCAACACAATTATCTTGTATACGCTGGGTGGGTCTCACAAAGCAAAGAGACACTGACGCCAAAAGCCCCACAAAAAGATCAGTCATTATGTCTACAGCCCCCAGTTAATTGCCACTTAATTATGTTTGCTCACTCCCTCTGTGCCCTGCCCTCCCCCTGTTTGACGCCCGGAAAGTGTAATAAAAGAGTTGTCATGTTAAACAGATCGTTCATGTACCCGTCGAAAAAGCTTTCGCAGCCATATGGATTTGTCATACTGAACTGAGCCTCCTCTGTTTGCATGGCAAGCAAATGAGACGAGCCAGAGGAGTCTAAGTCAGAGAGTTCTTACATCAGACAATCTGAGACAGTGGTTCTCAACGTGGGGTCCGGGGACCACCAGGGGTCCTTGAGGGGGTTCCAGGGAGTCCCCAGCAAATTGATGAATTGTTAAATTTCAGCATTATTTCAACACAGTTAGAGAATGTAGAAGAATGACTGTTTTGATCATAGTTTCACTGTTATATCTCTACCTACAATACAGACAGTCATGGAATTCTGGACAAAATCATATCTAGCAATAAAAATATGCTCAGATTTGGGACAAAATCTCATCAAATGGGGGTCCGTGGCTCTAATGTGGACAAAATTAGGGGTCCTTGATTATGAAAAAGGTTGAGAATCACTGGTCTATAAGAAAAAAGGAAAAAAAAGGGGGTAAAGAATACTATCATGCGATTGGCTTATATGACTGTAATCAGGTGATTCCCTATCTCATTTTTCATTTTTTTCATCAGCCTCTGATGAAGTAGGGTATTCTGATCTTGTTTCATGTTCTACTTAAACCCATTCAAGAGATGGGACAAATCCACTCTCTGGTCTAGGTTCTTGCAGCCTGTTATTAGCCTGTCATGCCATTCATGTCAATACATCCACACTTGTCTTTGAACAACAGGGGGTTTGTGTTGAACATGTCGCAGGGTTAGCAGCCACCTCAGCACACTGACCTCATCTGCAGCAGCAGAAATAATGTTGCCAGTCTGGATGCACCCGAAACTCAGGAAGTGACATTTGAGAAGGTTAGAGCAAATATGGATTATGAGAGGGGAAAAAAAACAATAATGAACATTGTATGCTCATATGCTGCTATCTGTCATTCCTTTGCAAGTAAAGGGAGAAGTCCTGCCTTCATGTTAAAGCAGAGTGGTATAAAAACCATTGGTCCAAAAAAATTGAACTGACAGATAAAGAGAGTTGACTGTTCAGTTTGGACTTCCAGAGTCATTCACCTGTATTAGAAGTAATTCTAATACAGAATTAATTGCTCAGTCAAAGAGGGAAGGGGAATATTCTGTTAACTGGTTTATTCATGGCAACAGGGAGGCTTAATCACAGGGTATCAAAGGTTCATATAAACAGCTTAACCTGAATAAGACCTAATAATATGGACAATCATGTTCATGTAAACACATCTAGACACAGAGAGAGAGAGACTCAGCCTACGTAACCTTCAGACAAAAGCAAGTTAATTTTCATAAACAAAACTGGAGGTTGCATGTTCTGCGGTCAGTGCAGCTTTGGCATTTGTTTTCTATTAGTAAGCTGTCAGAGGTGCGTGACAGGACACACTTCTACTCAAATGTCCTTCTTTACTTCCTTAAACCTGGGGGATTAGCAGGAATATTTTTAGTCTACACCCAAGGCCTAAGCCATACCATATCCATTGTACATACTCAAGTAAATGCAACAGTACTACCACTTCTAATACTCTTATTTGCCCTCAGCCACACATGTTTATAATGTAACACATAATTTACATCTGGAATAGCACCATAAACCCCGCTGGGTAAAGGAATGAAGTGCTAACCCAAGGTAGGTAGGGTTTAAATCTTTGCTATCTTAGCAAAGATTTCCCTGGGGGACAGTTTGTTTGGGACGGCTGCTTCTTTGGTTCCATCCTGACACAGTGAAGCTTGACCAGGGCCAGAAGGGCCAGCATCTCCATGTTCTGATGCGTTTAAGAGACTGTAGTATTTTCATTAGGTCCTCCATGAAATGTGGGAGTAACCTTTACATTGCAGCTGCGTTGTAAGATAGATTTTTCGGTAACGCTTTACAATAAGGGTACATAAATTAAGGGTTACTAACCCTTAATTAACAGTTAACTAATGTGTCTGGTAAACATTTACTAATGGTGTTCATGTTAACTAAGGTATTAATTTATACATTATGTTATAGTCATCTTTATAAACTATTAAATAATGTATAAATTAATACCTTAATTAACATGAACACCATTAGTAAATTACACATTAGTTAACTGTTAATTAAGGGTTAGTTAATGCTTGTTAAGCATTAACTAACTCTTATTAAGCATTAACTAACCCTTAACTTAGTGTACCCTTATAGTAAAGTGTTACTGATTTTTCTATTTCACATTTCTTTGCATATTGTTGTGTTGACTTCATTGTAAATGGGCTTAATCCCCTGTTGAGGAATGAGGATGTAACGTTAGCATAGCAGGCCTTGCTAAGTGAATGTTAGTACCGTATTTCCTCTAATAGTGGCCGGTAGTCAATTAAAAGCCGGGTCTCCGATAATGGCCGGGGCTGTGGTCGACACGAACAAATAAAGGCCGGCCCCAAATACAGGCCGGGGAAAAAAACAAAGGAAAAAACAACGGTGGATACCGGTAAACTCCTGGTGCCTGTTATATAATGTAACTGTAGTTTGTAGTAACGTACAAGTGCCACAAGATGGCAGTATGCCACAAGATGGCTCGGCCTTGGCCTCAGTCTCTGGAGCGTGCCGTCGTCGATTACCGTAATTATCGGTAATGCATTGCAACAAAAAAACGGCTACCTAACGAACACCAACAGAAGCAGATCAGAAAACAAGCAGGGTTCGTACTAAAATATGAGCAAATATACTTATCATACAGAGGGAATTAGAAATAAAGGCCTGTCTCTAATATAAGCCTGCTTCCAATAAAGGCCTGGTACCCTCTGCAGGTGAGGTAAATAAAGGCCCGGACCAATATTAGAGGAAATACGGTAGTAATGTTAGTTGCTAACTTGTAGTAGTGAGCTGTTATTGCTGATTTTATTTTATTTTTCATAGTTATATTTTCAGGTCACTTTTTAAAACTTGACGGCTTGTTAGCCAAGACTCTCACAGCTAGCAAGCATGGAACTAGTGCTAAGATAGCGTTCACGTGTTTTCGCTCTCTCACCCCTTTTCTACATTTCCTACACCAGATCTCTCTCCGCGTCTCTCAGTCTTCCTCCCTTTTCTTTCACAACTGAGTGGTCAAAGCAATCGCCTGACTGGCCCCCAGGCTATGACCAGATCCAGCTTTACAGCCCAGACTCTCAGGGATTTCATGGGCCACTGACCCACCCCCCCCCTTTCAAAAAACACATGAGTCCATGGTCGAACAGATGTACACACACACAAAAAAAATACAGTTGCTTTTTAAAAGGTTTGTATTGCTTGTAAATGCTGGAGTAAAATACAAAAAAAAAGTGGCCCGAGCATTGAACCCTGAGGGCCTCCATGCTTCTGTCGGGGCGTCCTGGTGGCTCAGTGGTCTGAGGTGCATACCATGTAACCACAACGTCCTGGGTTTGAATCTGACCCGCGGCCTTTGTCACATGTCATTCCCTCTCTCTTCCAGTCTTTCCTGTCTTTTCACTGTCTAATAAAGGTATTATTAAAGAGAATGTCCTGAGTAATCATCATTTAGCTGGACAGACTGAAACATGCTAGATGTAAACTAACCAGGAAAGAACCAGGCGAGACTGGTGGTAAGTTGAATTTGAATATAGCATGCATATATGCACATACACACACACACACACACTAGGCATGGGACGATATGAAAATTTCATGTCACGATTATCCTGGCCAAAATAATTGCGATTCACGATAGTATCCCGATAATCATCAAAATATGCTTAAAACTCTTAAAATGGCACTAAAACATACTGGAATCACTTTACCTTACATATTTGAAATAAATATTTTTATTGCATCATAGGACACATATCTTTTTTTGTGAACATCCTTTTTAGTGAAAAACAAACAAGGACCGATTCAGACTCTCGCCAACACCCAGCAGGTAATCACAATAAGAGAAGAAAAATCCATTAATAAAAAGAATCTACCTATCAACCTGATATCCAATCATTCACATGGTTCAATTAGTTATGTGTTGTAAATGCACAGTAAATGAATAACTTGTTTTGAGGGTATTCACGCTCATGTGAGGATATTCACGATTATCCCGATAATGGAAATTCACCAAGATAAAATTATCTTGAGTGTTTTATCGCGATAAAAGATAAAATCTTATATCCTCCCATCCCTAACACACACACACACACACACACACACACACACACACACAAACACGAACCAATTATGCAGGGCAGCAAACTTCCAAAGCAGCAGACGTGAGGAGATTAAACACAGAGAAGTATAATTAGGAGTCTTCCCTTCATGTTCTGCCTGAGAATAAATGCTAACATTGCCTCTTACAGGCCTTCTTTTGTAGGTCTAGCTCAAGAAATGATGATCACAGATCCACTACAATACAGTCTTAAGTGTTAGCCTCATTTCTGTGTTTTTGCAAAGCTGTCACTTTCCACATTAGGTGAACAACGCCCAGATTGTGAGTAATTAGTTCATTACTCATCGTGAGAAAACACACCCAGTCAGCCTTGTAAAATAAAACTCGCCATAACTTTAAAAGAAGCCTATTATGCTCATTAAAAGTAATTCCGTCAATTGGCGGCTGCTGATGTCATTTTTCCAGGTACATTATCCAAAGCGGGGCTCTGGTTTCTGTTACGGGATCGCCTCGGCCAGATCGGGACGTCCGGCGTCGGGGGTTATGTGGCGTCTGAAGCGAGCGAGTGTTTGACGCTTTTATGAAAGATTAGGTCACGGCATCCGGACTCCCTCGGATACCTCGGTGCGTGTCCTTATGAATGTGCCACATTGTGAGCCCTGGTGGTGATTTACTGTTTGCGAGTGTTCCAAGAGCCTAGTCCTTTTCCTTCTCTCACTGCCGGTCGCCTGTTCCGCTCTCACAGAGACTAACGCTGTTCCAGCCAGTGATACCTCACTTTTTGGCATATGAAGATGGCTGAGGGGAAAAAGTGCGACTATCACGTATTGTGTGTTTGCTTTTTAAAGGAAGAGTCTTAAAGGAAAAAAATCCCCACCCTCTTGCACTGGTAGATATCATCAATCTGTGATGTTCCAGTTCAGTTGCTTTGTGATGAAGTGTTGTAATTTACTGGGTGAACCCACTTTCCCTCCAACCTGATTTGTCTACTTCTATTTCAGTTAGCGATCTGCTGCGTTTCCCAGAATGCCTTTTGAGAACCCCCAGAGAGGGGCCTGACCTTGTTGCTTTTAATCAAAGGTGGGCATATGGGCATATAGATAGCTTGAAAGAGTGATCACTCTGTGGGTTATATCCCTTACTCAAACTGCAACACGTCTTGTAGCTGCATTGCATTCTGGTCTGTAGCACCCAATAATGTAATAATTTCCTGAAAATGTAATAATGCCAGAAAATGTAATAAAATTTCCACTTAACTTTATCAAAAATGTAATAAAACCGAATAATGTAATAACTTGACCAATAATGTAATAAAATGTCCTGACTGATATTGTAATAACATTTTTACCAATAATGTAATACCTTTCAGGTGGGTCATTTATTTTTCAAAACTGAAACACTGAAAATGTTTGTTCCACCTGGTCATAAAGGGTTATTATCGGTACATTTTCGGACATTTTGTTACATTATTGGTCAAGTTATTACATTATTGGGTTTTATTATATTGAAAGGTATTACATTATCGGTAAAATGTTATTACAATATCAGGACATTTTATTACATTATTGGTCAAGTTATTACATTATTGGGTTTTATTATATTGAAAGCTATTACATTATCGGTACAAATTTTATTACAATATCAGTCAGAATATTTTATTACATATTGAAAGCTATTACATTATTGGTAAAATGTTATTACAATATCAGTCAGGACATTTTATTACATTATTGGTCAAGTTATTACATTATTGAGTTTTATTATATTGAAAGGTATTACATTATCGGTAAATGTTATTACAATATCGGTCAGGACATTTTATTACATTATTGGTCAAGTTATTACATTATTGGGTTTTATTATATTGAAAGGTATTACATTATCGGTAAATGTTATTACAATATCGGTCAGGACATTTTATTACATTATTGGTCAAGTTATTACATTATTGGGTTTTATTATATTGAAAGGTATTACATTATCGGTAAAATGTTATTACAATATCAGTCAGGACATTTTATTACATTATTGGTCAAGTTATTACATTATTGGGTTTTATTATATTGAAAGGTATTACATTATCGGTAAAATGTTAATACAATATCAGTCAGGACATTTTATTACATTATTGGTCAAGTTATTACATTATTGGGTTTTATTACATTTTCGATCAAGTTAAGTGCAAATTTTATTACATTTTCAGGAAATTATTACATTATTGGGTGCTACATGGTCTATTGAGGCTACTGCCAGTAGAGAAATTGGTCTCTCTCCTCTTCTACGATGGATTTCTCCCTGTAGGATTGTTGAACGTCTCTCGGTGCAAAATGGCGGCTCTAGAAAGAAGCCCTCGCTCTTTGATTCTGAGGGACTGACACCAAAACCTGACCATTACCATGATGATGTTTTTGATAGCTGAAAAGTTCTCTGCTATCAAACTCCATTGTAGCTGTGGCGGAAACATCTCAACGTGACGTCCATTTTTCCATGGGAAAATAAAATATACACCACCAAACAACAAAATGGACCCAGAAATGCACGATGCATCACTCATAGCTGTTTTTAACAGTATTAAAATGTTTTAGGTTATGTGTTTCCTCTCATTTGCAGCGATGGTTGCTTCATAAAAGTTCTCGACTCTGCTATTCATTTTCAATCTCATCATTTCCATCCCCCCTCAGGCTCCGTCTCTCACTCCTTCCCCCGTCATCTCCTCTTCTTGTCATCTCCCTTTCTCTCTTTTCTCGCCTCTCTCGCTCTCTCTCTCGTCGGCACTCCCTCTGTCCTCTGCCGCCTCCCTTGTCGGCGGTCTGACAAAGATTCATGCATTAAAGCCTCAGCGACACCTCTTGAATACCAACCCCCGACTCCAGCATTGGCTTGAGAACAGTCGGGGGGGGTAGATTCTCTCCGTCGAGGCGTTTCCCTCGACCGGACAGACTGCCGTTCGATTAAGACGCCGCATACTAGGGCTGAACAATTAATCGTAATTTTATCGAAATCGCAATATGGCCTACTGCAATTTTCAAACCGCAGGAGGCGCAATATTTGTTAAAGGTGAAATGTGTCAAAATAGCATTTTAAAGTAAATATTGTGGTGCTGCAGAGATGTCCTGGCCTACACATCATATTCTACAGACTTAAGAAAACATCTTTGTTTGGTGCAGATCCCCGCAAAAATCACACCATAATCATTTTAATACGTTTTTCAATGAAAATGAGAATAACGATGTAAAAATGATCATTCCCTCTAATATCGCAAATCATATCGCAATTGCAATATCACGTGACCTTGGTATTATAAGGTTCTATCTGACCTTTTTGTCAAAACTGAGTTAGTCGCATGATCCTATTCTACGAGTGCCTGTCGACACGTGCGGTGTTATTTTTTGAAAATAATGTTTTTTGAGTCTGTCATTTCGAAAACAAAAGGACCCATCTCCATTTAACTCAATGGATGCTGAAAGCTCAATATCTCAGAAATATCCTGAAGGCAGATAGAACCTTACAATTCTAAGCTCACGAAATCTCAGGCAAAATAATCGCAATTCGATATTTTTTCAAAATCGTTCAGCCCTAGCGCATACGCAAGGGAACGGCTCGGCCCCGCAACATGTGTCAGGTCCAGATGCCGCCAGATCTAGACCGGGTCTCCTCCAGCCTTGACCCCTGCATGAGAAAGTGGGAGGCTTTTCTGCCATCACCTAGACCACCACCTCCTATGCGGTTTCTATGGTTTTCACTGGAACGGAGAGCCGTCGTGTCCCCCCAGTAGAGACAAGGCTTTTCTCATATCAATGCCGCAGTTTAGCAAGTCGTGATTCCATAAGAGCAAACGATGAATATTATTATGGTTTTTACCAGACGCCAGAGCTCACAGTTCCCATGCCGTCTACAAAGCGGCGTTAAACCCCCCGTGCCTCTGGTGAGAGCCACGCCGGACATAAAGATGAATAGCAGCTGACGTTGCTGCCATGGTTACCTCTCCAGAGCCCCCCCCCACCCCCCCCCCCCCCCCCCCCCCCCCCACCCCCCACCCCCCCACTCTTCCTAGTTGCCATCCTCCCCATGTCTTTAGTCTGCCGCAGCCGAGCCGATCTGGACCGGGGAGGCTGAGGCTCCTCCAGGGCCGTAAATAAAGGATCGAATATTTGAACAGAAGCCAACGGCAAACATGTCGACCCCCCCCCCTCCAATGACGCAGTGCCCCTCCCAGTCAATACAAAAACATGTCACCTTGTTTTGACCTGCAGTCCCCCCCCCCCCCCCCCCGCGCACACACACACACACACTACAAAATCAATGTCAATGTGAGATGCATCATTAACCCCAAGTTTTGTCCGAATTCAATCAGTTGCTGTTGCTTCTAAGATATTGTGCATGACGCGTGGCTTAATGAACGAATGACGGAGCTCTTTGCTGCATAAATTTGCATATTAATGAAGAAAAACAGATTTTCTTGAAACTACTAGAACTCCTTAACACTTTAAGATACAGAGTCCATATTGATACCGCCCCCGTGTTATGTGAAGACAAGTATGTTGACAGAAATATTTGCTAATTAACTGCATCAATTAGCTTAATAAATGAACTCGTTAGCATAACTGGTTTAATATATCGAGTGCGTCTTGTTAAAGGAATAGTTCACCCAAAAATGAAAAATGATGGCGTAAATATACTGTAGGTCTTTTTGGAACTCTGAAGAACTGGTCCCCACTGACTTCAGTTGTTTTGGAGAAGGCTGCTATGGAGTTGTGCTGCAGCCTCCCTGTGTGTTATATGGACAAACTTCACCTGTGTTTCAACTGGCATGAGGGGGAGGAGATGATGACAGAATTTTCATGTTTGGGTGAACTATTCCTTTAAAAATGCAAAAAAAACGCAGTCGGTGAGATGCATCATTTCCTTAAGTGTCGAAATCAATCAGTGGTGGCTGAGATATTGACATGACGGATGTGATGGAGGGATGAATAAATGGACAGAGTCTGATCCATAGCAACCCCCCCCCTTCCCGCATGGAACAATCAATACATGGTTACGTCACCTTCATATGGAGGATCTAGATTACAAGTACCACTGTGTTTTCTTCATGGGGGACAGAAAGTTGGTTCCTACTGTGAAGATGTGAACTCATTTAATGTGGGTTTATGTGAAATGGATAGACAACAGAGAGAGAGAGAGAGTGTAGGTGTGTATGTGTGTGTGTGTGTGTGAGTGTGTGTGTGTGAGTGCCCACTGTATCCCATGCCGTTGCTATACAGCCTTTGGCGGGAGGTGATTCACGCTCCGCTCCTGCTTCAGTCTCTCCTGATGACTCACATGTTGTGTCTCCTGTGCCTCTGCGTTCCCCATCAGGGCTTCAGAGCTCCTGATAACCGACTTCTCTCTCTCTCTCTCTCTCTCTCTCTCTCTCTGTCTCTCCCTCTTGCAGTTGAACGGGAGCTCGTTCAGAAGAGGACCTTCACCCGATGGATGAATCTGCATTTAGAAAAGGTTTGTCCGAGAAACACACGCGATTTCTGAGTTGAATTTATACCACCTGGGTGGAACGAGACAATTTATTTTATTCCCACCACTAACTGTGTGTTTTTTACAGTTCTTCCAGCAGTCCAATGCCCTGTACTGTACAGTTGCAGTCTCTCCATCCCGGTCTCTGAATTATAGATGCGGTTGTGTGGAATTGCCTGTGTGCGGCATTAAAGTTTGATTAGGCCGTAAAAACGCTAATCTGAGAGAACAGTGGAGGCGCTATCTGTCTAGCTCGGCCCGGGGTGGTGGTGGGGGGGGGTCACTTTCCCTCTCAGTACAGCCCAGCTAGCACGATGGCTGGGAGGATAAGTCGCCTCCCTCTCTTCTCTCCTCTTTCACTTTCTCTCCAAGTGCAAGAGAAGCCTGTCAACAACGGGGACTAGGGATGCACCGATCAATCGGGTGACTGATCATAGTCTGCTGATCACATTATGGGCCGACATTTGTTAAAGGGATGTTGAACCCCGAAATCTGAGATTCTCTGTTATCTGTTTGCTCCGCTAGAGGAGATTCAGCATCACTTTAATTATGCTTATGTGCCATTTAGCAATAATTGAATATATGCTTTTTTTTTTAAATTGTTGAATAGAGAACAGGCCTATCTGTTCTTCAAGTCAGTGGTTTTCAACGTGGGGTCCGGGGACCACCAGGGGTCCTTGAGGGGGTTCCAGGGGGTCCCCCAGCAAATTGATGCATTGTTAAACTTCAGCATTATTTAATTCACAAGAAGTTAAAACAATTAGAGAATGTAGAAGAATGACTGTTTTGATCATAGTTTCTCTGTTATCTCTCTACCTGCAACACAGATAGTCATGGAATTCTGGACAAAATCATATCTGACAATTAAAATATTCTCAGGTTTGGGTCCGAGAGACAAAATCTCATCAAATGGGGGTCTGTGGCTCTAATGTGGACTACATTAGGGGTCCTTGATATGAAAAAAGTTGAGAACCTCTGCTTTAAGTGGCCTTGATGTTTTTAATTTCAGGGAAAGACTTTAGCTTAATTTCGTTTTTTATCATATTCATTCACTATTTTCAACTGTTAATAAATATGGACAGCTCATGTGTTCGTTTCTGACATGTTATGAATTTCATAGGCTATATGATGAAGAAGTGTTATCTTTTCTTTCCTTCCCTTCCCTCACCTCTGCTTGTTCCACTTGTTTCAAAACACACACACACACACACACTTGTGTCAGTCCGACGCGTGCCCTGCCTTAGTTTCACCTTCACACACACACACACACACACACACACACACACATGCAAATCCACAGACAGCAGGCTTGTTCCTCCACCACCAGCCTTACATCATCAGTGTTTGCATTTGGCAGTGCTGCGTGTGTTGTCTCTCTTCGGTTTCACACACACACCCCCCCCCCCCCCCCCCCCCCCCCCCCCCCCCCGCGCCTCCTTTATCTTTCTGGGAGTGTGTGATGATGAAACCTTTTTGTTTTGTCTCGCACAATGAGCCTCTCTTCTCTTACTCACTGTCTGGCGCACCGTCAAATCCCTGACCCACTAATCGACAATCACACGTTTGTCTTCTGTTATATCGGAAAGTTCCAGTCACTTTAGCCCCCCCCCCCACCCCCCTCCTGCCACCGCTCGCCGTGTACAGACAAGTTCATGAATGCTTGAGTTAGTAATGGCTTCTCATGATATCACTGGTAAATGCTTGATCAGTCAGTGCATGCTTTTAGGCGATTGAGTTTATTCCTCTATTTCTATTTTAAAAGGCATAACCTGTATAGTATATTTCTTATTGCTTTGTATATTTCTTTCCACTCAAATTACACAGAAAGCCGATGGTCACAACTTCTTTGAAGGTTCTGTCAGACAAAAAAAAAAAATAGAAGTCAACTTCTCAGGAATGAGATCAGGAATGAGAGTGGTGGTGCCCTATTTTTCTGCAGTTCCGCCACGTTCACAATTTTGAAAAGAAAATAGTGAGAGAGGTATGAGGAGATGAAGTGGGATGGGAGGTAGAATCCAACCTCAGCCCTGTTTTATAATACGCAGCACACAGCAATGACAAAAAAAAAAAAAAAAAACCCACAAGATATGGCTGTAATTCTTCTCTCTGTCATGGAATCCATGAAATCAACCGCAGTGCCGTGAAACATGTGATTCTCCTAAGTGACCTGGGTAATCTCCCTCCTCTCCTCCTCTCTCTCTCCCATCATCCCTCTGTTCTCAGTGCGACCCGCCCATGGAGGTCCAAGACCTTTTCCGGGACATCCAGGATGGACGGATCCTCATGGCCCTGCTGGAGGAGCTCTCTGGCTGCAAGCTGGTCAGACTCCCTTCTCACAAATGTTACACATACCAAAGGCTTTTAGTGGCAGATATTTTCATTGACAGAATAGATGTAACTTTACAGTGTCATTGTGTATCATGGTAGTAGCGGTAGCACTTGCAGTAGTGCTAGTAGTAGCAATAGCATTAGTAATAGTATTAGTAGAAGCGGTACTAGTAACAGTAATAGTAGCAAGAGTAGTAGTAGCTGTAGTAGTAGTAGTAGTAGCATAGAGGCAGTAGTAGTAGCAGCAGTAGTAGAAGCAGTAGTAATAGTAATAGTAGTAGTAGTAGTAATAGTAGTAGCAATAGTAATAGTAGTAGTAGCAGTAGTAGCAGTAGTAGTAGCAGTAGTAGTAGTAGTAGTAATGGTAGTAGTAGTAATCTACTACTACCATTATCTAGTGCAATAATTACATTTATTCTAGTGCAACAAGTACACTTATTCTAGGGCAAAATTGCATTGTATTTATTTATTTATTTTACTTATTATTTTAGAACCTGTGTTGTTGGCTGTGGATGTTTGTTTGCTGAGGTTGTTTTGTTTGTTTCTGTTTTGTTTCCCTGTGTCTTTTAATTGCACTGATCAGGACTAGCGCTCCTAATTTCGTTGTATTCTGTACAATGATAATAAAGGCTTTCTATTCTATTCTAATAGTAGTAGTAGCAGTAATAGTAGGAGTAGTGGTAGGGGCAGCAGTAGTAGAACCAGCATTGATAACGTTTAATAATGTTTTTTTCTCATTCTGAATGGTCTTCTAGCTTCATGGGTTCAAGAAGTCCTCCCATCGAATCTTCAGACTCAACAACATTGCCAAGGTCCTGACTTTCCTGGAGGAGAGAAATGTGAGTATCACGGCCGGTTAGCGTGAAGAAACGTCTTCCTGCCACTTGTTGATTGGCTGAATTGTTGTACACTTGTATGTTTATTACTCAGGTAAAGCTGGTCAGTATCGATGCTTCCGACGTTGCCGATGGAAACTCCTCCATCATCCTGGGACTCATCTGGAACATCATCCTCTTCTTCCAGGTAATATCTCCCTCTCTGTTTTCATGCTCTCTGTCACTCTCTCTTTATCTATCTTCTTATTTCATTCCTCCTCTTTCTCTTTCATTTCTTTTCATTACCCCCTAACTTTCGGTTTCCAACTGACTCTGCCTCTCTTCTTCATCCCAACATGAGATCAGGCATAAGAATGAAGTGCCTAATTTACGGCCTATGCACTTTCCATTCACAAAGACCCTGTGAAAGTGCAGCTTCCCGGCTATTCCAGTAGAGCAGATCTGCTTATGTAATCCACACTCCAGCTGAATGCCTTGGACAGCCACCGTGAGGAAACAATTACCTCCACAGTCACACAGACTGTCCCCTCATTCCGGAGGTGTTCCACTGTATTATACTCTGCTATATTCGTCTGGGCCAATTCCAGAGATACAGTAGGAAGCTATACATAGCACTGGATGTGGAGAAGATGAAACTACTTCACCAAGCAGTTTTTTGGCTTGCAGATGACTTTACTTTTTAAGATTATATCTGTAGACAATCGGTATCGGCTTATTTGGGCTATGTGGGGAAGTTCTGCTTGTTTTGCTGAGCCAGTTAGTTCCAACAAGGAGCCGTGTAGAAACTGTCAGAGAAAAACAACAAAACTAATTAATTACTCCTTTAATTTACTTGGTTGAATCATTTTTGTTATCCCGAACTCTCGTGATAATATTTGATTAGTTAGTTAGTCAGTTAGTTAGTTAATTAGAATATAAACACAGAGGTTTTGGGAGATTTGCATGTTGGTCAACTTTGCTTAAGTGTTAGCATGGAGCCTACCATCACTCAACATAGTGTATCCTAAAGTGTTAGCATGGAGCCTACTATCACTCAACATGTTAGCATGGAGCCTACCATCACTCAACATAGTGTATCCTAAAATTTTAGCATGAAGCCTACCATCACTCAACATAGTGTATCCTAAAGTTTTAGCATGAAGCCTACCATCACTCAACATAGTGTATCCTAATGTTTTAGCATGAAGGCTACCATCACTCAACATAGTGTATCCTAAAGTTTTAGCATGGAGCCTACTCTCAACATAGTGTATCCTAAAGTGTTAGCATGGAGCCTACTCTCAACATAGTGTAAAGTGTTAGCATGGAGCCTACTCTCAACATAGTGTATGCTAAAGTGTTATGAGCCTCCTATCACTCAACATAGTGTATGCTGAAAAGTGTTGTCATGGAGCCTAATATCACTTAACATAGTGTGCTAAAGTGAAGTCATGGAGCCAACTGTCACTCAATATAGTGTATGCGTTAATGTTAGCATGGAGCTTACTGTCACTAAATATAGTGTATGCTAAAGTGTTAGCATGAAAACTGTCACTCAACATAGTGTACGCTAAAGTGTTATCATGGAACCTACTGTCACTCAACATAGTGTATGCTGAAAAGTGTAATCATGGAGCCTACTATCACTTAACATAGTGTGCTAAAGTGCTAAAGTCATGGAGCCAACTGTCACTCAATATAGTGTATACGTAAGTGTTAGCATGGAGCTTACTGTCACTAAATATACATAGTGTATGCTAAAGTGTTAGCATGAAAACTACTGTCACTCATAGTGTATGCTAAAGTGTTATCATGGAACCTATGTCACTCAACATAGTGTATGCTAAAGTGTTAGCATGATGTCACTCAACATAGTGTATGCTAAAGTGTTAGCATGGAACCTACTGTCACTCAACATAGTGTATGCTAAAGTGTTAGCGTCAAGCACCAGAGCCAACAATCTACTGGGGACACATGGATGGATTTTGGCATTGATGTTCTCATCACTTAACGTCTAAGTTGACCAATGGGACAATCTACTAAAAACTCAACTGTATTCCTCTCTCTCTCTCTCTCTCTCTCTCTCCCTCTCTCCTCCCAGATTAAGGAGCTGACTGGAAACATCAGGAGCCAGTTCCCATCCTCCTCCAGCCTGTCGTCCATCCTCACCAGCTCGGACTCTGACACCTCCTACTCCAGCACGCCCTCGGAGGAGAGGCGGCCGTCCACGGTGGCCATGCGCGACCACGGCAAGGCCATCAAGAAGCTGCTGCAGTGGGTGCAGAAGCGAACGCGCAAGTGAGTGTGGTTGATTGAGGATTACCAATTTCAAGATTACATTTTATGTCTGAAATTCACTCTTAGAGGGTCTTAAAAATATTGCCGTTGATTCGGTGTGCTGTGTTTCTGGCGACAAATCACCCCACACATGCAGATCTGTATTCTGATAGGACAACAGTTGTTTTCAATGTGATGTTCATTGGTTGTATATTTATTGTAACTAACACTAAAAATGTCTAATAAAGTATTAAAATTATATTGATGAAACTTGCAGACACCCTATTCAGTTGGCTGTAGCACAGTATATGTCTATCTTTCCATTGTAAAAAAAACAAAACATTTAGACTGTGTGCTTTGTGTTCAAACTCTGTTCTGTCAAGCATGGATCAATTTAAATCAATTTATTGTTTCTTTTTTGAAATTCCAAAATTAGAAATTGCTACTATGCCAAGATATGATATAGAATCACTTCCTGGTATCTAGGTAGCTGAATGTCACTATTCTCAATTAACAATGGATCTACCGCAACATTTGCCGTCTTCACAAAGCTTCCCAGTTTTAGACAGGAAGAATAGCAGAGGGGGAAAAGAGTAGGGCTGTTGATTATTGTTTCAACAGTTGTGTTGTTCCTGCATAGATGTGCTCAGGTCACTCACTAATCAGAACATGAATGGAATTTGAATTGAATATCTGATAGAATCTGCGTTAGATTTGGATTGCAAATTAGTGACTGTATCCAAAGTCTATCTCAGAACAGCAGTAATGATCCAGGATAAGTAGTCAGGGCACACCATATGAATGTCCCTATTACTTAAAAGGCAAACATCTCAGATCAAGAATCCCTTTCTAATGTAATTTATGAATACAGGCTAAGGCACACTGAGAGAGTAGGAAGGGAGATGTACTAATTTACTGGTGCTATCATCAAAAGTGCCCAGTGGGGCTACAGGTATTAAATGTGGTGACAGTGGAAGATAGCAAATAAAACAGCAATTATGGTCAGTTATATGAATTGAGGCATAAAAGCGACTCCATAATCTGCAATACAATAGTGTATGTGACAGGACCCAACTTAGATTGCAGGTTCCCAATTCCCATGTGATATTAGCAATAGTATATTTTCAATGGGATGGTTTCAGAATTTTCCTACTTTTTAGAGCCACTGCTGGGGTATGTTTGGTTCTGTTTCTGGATCTGTCCTGACTCTGAGTGTGCGTCATGTCAAAGGTACGGTGTGGCGGTGCAGGACTTTGGGAAGAGCTGGACCAGCGGTCTGGCCTTCCTGGCCGTCATAAAGTCCATTGACCCCACCCTGGTAGACATGAGGAGGGCCTTGCTGAGGACTGCCAGAGAGAACCTGGAGGACGCCTTCAGGACAGCACACTACAGCCTGGGCATTCCACGCCTACTGGAGCCAGAGGGTAAGATGAAAGGATAACCCCCCTCCCCCCCAGGATGCCCCTCCCTCCCTCCACCCCAGGATGCCCCTCCCTCCCTCTTTGATTAAGCAATAGTATCTTACTTCTAATACAAGGGAAATCAATTATAATCCCAGTAGTAATAGTAATAGTAAGAACTCGCTGCTATGTTTTTGTTGACATCAAAATGTACCAATCCTGTGCAAGTCTGATAGTGAAAACC
Organism: Centroberyx affinis; assembly: GCF_046629955.1. Lineage (NCBI taxonomy): Eukaryota > Metazoa > Chordata > Actinopteri > Beryciformes > Berycidae > Centroberyx > Centroberyx affinis. The sequence goes on along the minus strand of NW_027279414.1, from coordinate 73,230 downwards.
AAAAGTGAAAGCAGTAAGATGTTTCCATGCCACAGCAACCTGTTTAATATAGGAGTATGAGCTTAGCTAGGTTACACTAGCCCAGTTATGACATTTACATAAATCAACCCAAAACCAGGTTACTGAGTAGGTTACGAGGAGCAGTCTCCAGTGTGCATGGAAACATAGTCACTGTCACAATATCACCAGGTGTAAGTAGCAATAATAGACAAGATTGACAATGATAGAACTTGAATTACATTTAACTACCCTATAATGTAGTCAGTCAAACTACAACTAAAAGTAGTTCAGTTACATCCAAACTATGTTGTGAACAACCAGTGTTTTTCTACTATCAAAAGTCAAGTGAAAACTAGTTTAGTGTTTTGGCAAATAATGTAACAAAATCAAATCACCAATGACAGCTCACTGCTACAACTTAAATAACATCACTGCTAAAATACACTTGATTTGATTTGAATTTTATTTGATAGGGACGATGCTATTTAACAGTTCCAATACAGAGCATGAAACCGATGTGCTGCACAGACAGTTTATAGTAACTTTCAACTCTTGTCCCTAGTTGGGCTTTTACATGTACAGTGTAATTAAAATATACCGCTTTCAGTATCATAAAACCACAATACACTACAGATATGGAAATACAATAAAATACACATACCACAATACACCAATACACATACACCATACACCAATAGTAATTTAGAGTACATTTAGCTAAAAATGCGTACAGCTCTGGTTTGCTTTTAGCCAGCACTTCACCTTTGCTGTAAAAGATTTTATATCTGGAATTAATTTGATTTCAGTTGGTAATGTGTTCCAGAGTTGACAGCCCTTTATGGAGAAAGCTGACTGTCCAAATTTAGATCTACGATGTGGTATTTTACAGTTGCCATTCACCATGCTCCTAGTTACTCTGTTACTGTCTTGTCTTTGGATATATCTGGAAAGAGGCTCTGGGGCTCGACTGTTGATACATTTGAAAACTAATTTGAGAAAACAAAAATGAGTAAAGCTCTCAAGGCTAAGTAGATTGTATCTTTTTAGTATGTGACCGTGGCAACTAGGGTTACATCCTCAGCAAAGGATTAAGCACGCTCACAATGACTTAGTCCAACAAACAATATGCAAAACCTAACTCAAACAATCTAATGTTGTAAAATGAAACAAGTTCCCTCATCAGGAAACCAAGGAACTCGAAATGAATCTTCCACTAGCCAAACACTTTCCCAAGCGGTCTGAATTGTAGAGAAATGGGAAATGGGAGAAGCAATCTTCCAGCACAACTGCAGTGAAACCTAGCGTCAGCAGGAGCAGTAACTTACGGTCCATCAGCTGGCCTATAAAGGTTATTACCACAGGCATTTCAGACATGGCAGTTCAATAAGATCCTAATGAAAATACTACAGTCTCTTAGATACATCAGTGTCTAAGAGACCCTTCAGGCAAGCATAAAAAATACAAGTCTGGAATGTAATATAGGCACAATGAGGAAGGCTAACAAGGCTAAGAAGCTGTTTTTAAGTAATCTGAGTTGGTGGTGAAGAAAAAGAAAAGGATGAAAATACAAAAGAACACAAACGCAATAATAGATGTAATAACAATTCCAGTTATGCCACACCTCCACATTGTACTCAAGATATATGACTGTAAGGAGGAAGACGAATATTTGACCTGGAACCCTTTATATCAAATCCCACTGTAAGGGTGTTGTTGAAATTGTTCTTCTTCTTCTCCCCAGATGTGAGTATCAATTCACCAGATGACCAGTCCATCATGACCTACGTATCACAGTTTCTGGAGCACTTCCCTGGCATAGAGGAGGTGAGAATGCCTGCACAATACATTCACTGCATGCACGATATCTCAGATGTCAGATTTTGACAGATTTGCCCAAGGGTGATTGGATTTTGATTAAACTTGGGGAACGACATGTTTGCTGTTGCCTTATTTTTTTTCTTTTTCTTTTCTTTCTTTGTTTCTGTCCGTTTTGCCAACTCCTCTGTCTCTCTCTCAGCCGGAGGAGCCCTCCCAGGTGATTGAGCGGAGCGTCTCTATGGGCCGGCTCAGCTCCCGCAACAGTGACTCCGACCTGTTGAGGAATGGTGTCCACCGCAGCCGCCTAAAAGAGAGACCGTACACAGTTCGCAAGGACTGGGTCCAGCCCCCACCCAAAATCTTTATCTCCTCTGTGTCGGAGGACAGGGGGTTAATGTCACCCACTTCCCCGCCGGCCGGGTCTCGCTCCTGGGCAAGTGAAGACTCTTTGGCAGGGCCCACCCCTGTGGAAGACAGATCCACCAGTGTGGCAGGAGATCCTAAGGACCCTGGGAAGGAGGGCTTTACCATCTCAAACTCTAACTCCCCACAGCTGTCTTACGCTGACTCGCCCATTGGCTCTTCAGTGATTGAGTCAGTGAACACCGAGTCAGTGATCAGTGATTCGGCAATCGGCTCACCAGACTCCTGGGTGGAGAGCGAGGTGGAGGTGATGCCAGAGAGGCTTGGTGAGAGCCAAAGTGACAGTTCGCTGTGTGACAGCGGGACAGCCTGGGACGTCAATGTGCCCCCCGCCACCCCCGAGGAGGTCACCACCCTCGATGAAGGATTAATGCCCTCCATAGTGGATAGACCCCCTGATGAGCAGTCGGGTTCTGAGTTGTTTATCGATGAAGGGATTTACTCGTTGAGTTCATTGGAGAGCACCCAGGAGAGAATCCAAGCACAGTCTGAGAAAGAGGAGGACAAGAAGAAGCAAGAAGTGGAGAAGGAGGCCAGTCTCCTGGACCTCAACCAGGATTGGGCATCCAAACATGTGCCTAGTCAGAGCGAAACTGAGAACAAAGCAGAAGGAGACTATAAACAGATGGATAAAAGTCTACTTCAAAAGGACCAAATATCCAGTGAGCAGCAACCTTCTTTGACACTCTCTGATGCAACAGAACAGACCAACTCTGGGGTTGTACACTCGCTGGAACCTAATGAAACTAACCAATCACAACTCATGGAACAGGACAGTGTGGAGGCGAACACTCACAGGGAATCAGAATGTGCAAAAGAAGCTGTGGACTTCCGTGGAGATTTGCAGGACCATGAAGGACAGTTGAATGTTGACACAAAACGTGCGAGTGGGAGAAATAGTTCTGAGGAGATTGAAGGGGAAACTGTATGTCAGAGAAAAGATACTTCTTCAGAAGAGGGAAGAGAGGAGACTGGGATTCTAAAGAAAAGGGGTGAAGAGGCCATAGAAAATTCAAAAACACAAGATAAGGCAAGTCAAGGAGTCCTCAACGGCCACTCAGATCCTCAAGAAAACACTAGCACACAAATCCATGATGCTATAGCAAACACACATCCAACCAACCAGGGCATAACAACAAAACCAAGTCTGGACCTAAGCATGGACCTAAATATTCCTCAGATTTCCATTTCCAGTGACTCAACAGAGAAGGACAAAGAGAGGACATGTGGCCCAGAAAGAGAAGGTCAGGCTGGGGATGAAGATCTAGGCCTGACAGGGTCCTCTGGAAGTCAGGGGTTTGACAGTCCTGAAAACTTGGGAGATCTATTATCTGAAAAGGTTCAGCCTGTACCTTCAGAACAAACGAGAGACAGAGAAAACGGGCATTTGGATGATATGAACCAACATGATATCATGAAATCGTCAAATGCAATTTCATCTGAGTCTGAGGAAATAAGCAAAACCGGAGCTACAACGGATAAAACTGAGATGGACTCAGTTGCTCAGCCTCCTTCCACTGACGCTGAAACTCACCCTGTTCATTCTGACCAGGACATAGAGAGGAATTCAACTGATCAGCTCAATGGACACCAAGACAAACAGGGCACCTCCTCTCCTGTCGATGAGACGGCCATCGCACAGGAAAACAGATCGGATCTGATCAACTCATGGTCAAACGGCGAAAGAGGACCTATTTGTTATAGACCAGGTAGTGAAGCCAGAGACGTGGACTTGTTTTATAGAGACATTGACAGAAGTTCTCCCTTAGAGGACCTAGTTGGTGACCGGATCGACCCCATGGATCTGTTCTACCCAGACAAAGAGGAACCCATGTTTACAGAGCCACCTGATAGGGAAATAGAGAGTCAGTCATCTGTTCTGAGTGTATCTGCTCTCCAGCCAGCACCGGCTTCAGAGACACTGCCAGAAACACCACCACCCAGCCAGCTAGGCGAAGACTTCATGGATGGAATGGATTTTGCAGTACAAGAGCAGGACAAGGTAATCTTGTGTTTGAAAGATTTATTTAGAGTAGGGCTTTCTGGCACAACTTCACTTACTTCCAAGGTGCATGGAGAAGAGAAAAAGGTCTAAAAAGGTCAAAACTCCAGCAACACTTGTAGTATATAGAACAACTTTATTGTTAGACCAACGCGTTTCGGCTTGTGGCCTTCATCAGGGTCATCAAGGATTTATTTACCCAGTGAGGAGTGACTAAGCATCATGCTCCTTTTCAGCAACGTCCTACTTCACAGTTACTCATGCATATAGTGTTTCCACACCTGGGATATGCCCAGTATACCCAGTGAGAAATGAGGGCACCTTGATGTTAGTTATTTAGGAAGGGAAAAGAATTACTTTCCCTGCCCAGATTTTCTCAGCCTATCTGGGAATTTCAGTTATCAACCATTTGGTCACATGCCCATTCTAACTTTCCAGCAGCGTTGGTTAGTAGTTTCCCTGCATGTAATTAAACTATATTTCTCTAGAGGGTAGCTTTGCTGTAGTTCAACTTTTTCCAATTTGAAGTAACTAGTAGCTTGTAAAACTAGACTTCCAAATAACTTACCCAACATTACATTCAGGCTGCCTGTGCGTGTGTGTCAATGGTCAAATTGCCCAAACGACAAGGAACATGTGACATTTCACACTTCCACAACGTCACACCCGTTTACAGCAGCCTCCACCAGATGACCTGTTAGCATTCATCATCCATAATCACAACATTTTGTTCCACCAATGCTTTCTGAAGGCTCTGAGCCGGCCAGTGTGATGTTCTCATGCTAATGCTCTCTATTATAATGAATTATTTATCACCAAGAAGATATATTTAGAGAGAAAGCAGCAGTGAAGCGCTGCATAACCACATCATGCGCGGTGAATATAAAACTGCCATTAATAAGGCCTGGCGAGGTATCATAAAGACAGTTTCACAGTTGAAAGAAGCAGGGATATATATTTCATTTAAAAAGAAATTTAGATGTGATTGTGATGTTTCGGCTTCAGAGGAGTTGAAGTAAATCTAAGTAGTTCATAGTGGCTCATACACAAACCTTGTGTAGCTATCAATACTTAAGTGTATTCTATTTATTTTTACCCACAAAAAAACATTAAAATCTTCACTCATATGCCCAACCGCTACCTTTCCCTCATTTCATCCCCTAATTAATTTTTCTCTCTGTATTTTTCTGTATTCTCTCTCTCTCTCTCTCTCTCTCTCTCTCTCTCTCCCCCCCCTCTCTCTCTCTCTCATTAGGAGATCACAGAGACCCACCAGGGAATCGACACACCATCTGAACCCCAAGAACAGCACTTGTTGCCTGGGGAGAAGCTGGTAGGAGGCAGGGGCACTGATGGGCCGGCAGAAGGCAGTGATCTCAGTGAGACTCAGGACCAGAGCCCAGGCTCTGCCAGGGAAAACATGGAGCCTATGAGGTAGGCTTTCTATTCTTAGTCAGCTCCCTGGTACACTGAGAAACACACATTACCCAGGGGGAAAGCGATGTTATGGCAATGGATGGGACTGCTCTGACCTGGCCTCCAAGTTTGCTGGGATATTGCCTTAAATGTAGCAAGCAAAGCAATCTACAAAATCAGGCTGCTGGTGGAAATTATCCCCTATTAGAGCTAAGAGGCTATGACATGAGACATTTTTTTTCCTATCCATGTTCAACAGTGGAATTAAATTGTTTTTATGTTGACTGTAAGGGGAAAAACAACAGCTGTTGAAAACTGAAGTGAAGTATTAAAGAAAGTGGTGAAAGTGGGACAGGGATCAAAGGAGACTTTTGCAGACTTGAGTAATTGGACGGTAATTGTTTTGTTCTGGCTGCATACTCTTATTATTTTGAATGTGAAATGATAAAAGAAGTCCCTATCTACAAGTATTCAGAATGCATTTGACTACTATGTTGTCCTGGATCCGGTCTCTCGTTGAGACCTAAGCTAACAGACTTTGTGTTTTTTTTCAGGAGTGAAGCTAAAAGTTCCAGAAGACAGGACGAAATCCTGATCCCTACAGCTCTCCGCCACAGAAAGATGGCTAGCTCCACTGAGTCCATGGTCGGTTTCACATTGCATTTCAGTCTCTATGGAGATATCACTGACCCAGTATACATATTGTCCCAGATATACTGAGATGGGGGGTAAAGTTAGCGTGGTGTATTAACTGTGCCTGCTATTTTTTCCCGTTCACAGGACAATCAGACGACAGTGTCCACCAGCAAAGCTCCCGGTGACGATTCCGATCTCGGGTAAGAATCGTTCACCGTCTGTCTCAGAGTCAGTAAGCTTTTCACATTTAAAGCTAGGTCACACTAGACGATTTTTATGCTGGTCGTATTTTTACGAGATTTGTGAATTTTTAACACACTGAGAGACTTGGGTTGTGTTAATGTGTGTGACGCCCCATCTTTCCTTAGTCAACAAGTGAACATCCTTCCAATGGCAAGGCAATGATTTACTCAAGACCGGTCATTTAGTCTGAACTGCCCTCGATTTAAACAGTCTTGCAGGAGTGCCTGTAATTAAGCCTCTTTCCTCTGTTTGTGTATGCATGTTAAGGCGAGGCTTCCCTAGACTTGTGTGTGTGTGTGTGTGTGTCTGTGGGCATACTTGGGCTAGTCTAGTAATCCAATGTAATGGTTACATCATTGATCTGCCCTGGGGAAGGGCACAGCAGACAAAAGATGAAAGAGGTGCCTGGATATCAGCAATTGAAGACAGTTGTTGAGCTTATTGAATCATAACAAGCACAGATCCAGTACAGGCCCATGGCGCGTGTGTTCAATTCAATTTTATTGTCATTGTACAATGCACAGCAGGTATGAAATGTGGACTTGCAAGCTCCCAAGAGTACAGTGCAATCAGGTATAAAAAACAATTGGCATTTAGAATACCTGAAAATAAAACAAAACCGACCGTAACTACAATTTAACAGATAATTATCAGTGCTATGCAGTATATAGGTAATCACATCAGTAGTTAGCTAGCTAGCTAACAGTTAAGGTTAGCTAATGATACGCTAGCATTAGCTAACCTTACCAAAATACCAATCGTATCGTAAGGTTATCGGTCATTCCACTAACGTTACTTAAATACCACAAGGTAAATGACGTTATCTACCGGTAAAGTTCATAGGGCAGCAGAAGAAGTGGGGTGTTCGTAAATTAACGGCAGAGAGTGGGACTCTGTGTGGGGAGTCACTGTGGAATTTAGTTCATGGGCGAGCAGCCAAAGACGCCCTCTAGAGGCCATCTCACGAAGCGTTGCTGACTGACTGACTGACTGCCTCCCTGCCTGATCTGAATATGCCTCTTGATGCCCCCGGCTGCACCATGGGAAAAAATGCATAGTGTTACACCTCCTTTAAACCTAGTATAATGGTAATAATAAAGAACAATATGATCAGGCTGTTTAATTTATATGTGTTGCCGTTGTCTACATTTGGTCCACATCTCTATTTTGATCTTGGCTGGCCGGTCAGAGCGGAGGCTGTGGAGATGGCGTTTATACCCGTGGTGTGATGATGTTTCTACCCACAGCGATAACGTCTCTACCCGCTGCAGTGACAGTTCTATTTTATTTCATCACGCCCGGATTACTGTAACTCCCTCTACTCCTGTCTAAGTAAGAGCTCCCTCAGCCATCTGCAACTGGTGCAAAATGCTGCAGCCAGACTTTAACCCAGGACCAGGAGACGCAACCATATTACCCCCATTCTAGCTTCCCTGCACTGGCTTCCTGTCAGTTTTAGAAATGACATTTAAAATCTTACTGTTTTTGAGGCTCAACGAAGTCTAGCCCCAAGTTACATCTCAGACCTTCTGTTCCTTTATACAAGGACATACTTAGGCAGTGCCCTTCTAGCTGTCCCTAGATCCAGGCTTAAAGGTGACTGGGCAGTCAGAGCACCTTGCTGAAGAACTCAGGCTAGCAGAGTCTGTCCTCTTTGAAATCCCTGCTTAAAAGCTTCTTTTATAGAAAAACCTTTTCATAATTATTTTATTTTACTCAGTCACTTCAGTTAGTTTTACTTTTTTTTTTATTGCTCTCATTTATTGTCTATTGTATTGTCTGCTTTATTCTGTTCTATTTGTCTTATTTTTGAGTTTCTGCCATTGTTTCTGTAAAGCACTTCGTAATTTTGTTTTGAAAAGTGCAATATAAATAAAGTTATTATTCTACCCTGTGGGCGGATGCTTTCTCACTAATGCGAACACACTGTGCAAACTGCATTTCCACCTGGCTGACTCGTTCACACCTGGCATTAACGTGCATCTTTCCCTTACCCAGACAAGATATCCAGCGACCAGATGTCAACGGGGTCGTGAAGATTATAACTTTTCAGACGAGACTAATCAAAACATCTCTTTCTTTCAGTTTAGTGTGACTGCGTTCGGCAAATTGTCCCCGCTAAGCTCTTTATTTTTTTTGTTCTGTGTCTCCGCTGACCTCATTAGGACCTCCTCTTCTCTTTTTCTGTGTAGGCGGAGGGAGGGCTCAGAGCTGTATCTGCTGCTGCTGCTGTGGCTGCTGCTCTACTGTCTGTGGCTGCTGCCCCAGATGGATGTTACGGCACTGCCCAGCCTGCTACTCAACCTGGACCACTGAACACACACACACACACATGCACACACACACACACACACACACACACACACACAGTAAAGGAGGGAGAAATGAGTCAGTTATAGTTTAGTTATCACTACAAAATGTACACAAGCAAACACACATACAGCTTTACTGCCACACCTCTTTCCATTTACCACACTTTATATCAAGAGCAAGTGAAGGCATTTATAAGATGTATATTTCAAAATAAGAGTTTTTTGTTTTTTTTAGGTTTTTGCTTTTTGCTTTTGTTGTGGCTTGAAGTGATCTGCTCCTGTTGTAAAGATACTATAGAAGTTTGTTTGTTGCTGTGCAAAGCAGACAGAGGCAGCCTGAATAGACTTGGATTGTACAGCACACATTGGTATGTAGATAGAGATATATGGATGCACATGTTTCCTATTTGAATTGCCATTTAGCCGGTTGAAGATTAAGGCCTTTTGTGTCGATGAAAATCAGTGGAGCTGATTCAGGAATATGAAAACAAGAATTATGTGATTATGCCACTTCCTTTGAACTATGAACTTGTGCTATTTTGAAGAAAGCGGCCTGAATGAAGGGTGATTTTAGAGTCCGTTGCACTTTTGAGACAAAGTATGCAAACTGCCAAAGATACAGCGTTAGAAGTGTTAATACAGAAAGTACACAACTCACCACAAGCCCAGTGATCATGGAATATAGAATTTTTAACATATAGCAAGTCTCGTAACTGTTCTACTAATACATCACCCGAGCTCTATATTGTATAATAGTTGAGGCAAAAATAAATATTTGTAATATTTTATGGGTCGTAAGATATATGAATGGATTTTTAAAATGTTTTATGATGAATTCAAACAGATGTTTGTATGTGATTCAGCTATGCTTGAGCTTGTCCGAGCCTGTCGATGAAAAGAGAATGCTTTACGGTGAAATATCTTACTATGTTATTTTTTGAACAATGTCTGTTATGAAGCACTATGAAACAGTGATTTTGAACACTCTGCATTTATTTAAACATGATCCCTGTTTTTAGTCAGTCGTAGGTGTATCCACCCATCCAACAAGCACAAACTTTGTTCCACACTGGCCGACCAGTGGGTGATTTCACTGTTTACTATGAATATAAACTATAGCTCCTCTAGGGGGGGCAGACAAAAGCCATGCATACCAATTCAGTACAAAATAGGCCGCCCCTATGGCACAGCACATCCTAATGAGATCTCAAGTGTGCATGGGAGAGAGAGAGAGAGAGAGAGAGAGAGAGAGAGAGAGAGAGTGTGTGTACTTCTATCCTTGTGAGAACCAGTTTTAGTTTTAGACTTTCAGAGTGAGTGATCGTTTGGCCGTTCCTCACTTCTTCAAGGGGCTAAATTAGGATTAGGATTTGGGTTTAAATTTGAGATTAGAATTAGGATTAGGTTAGAGCAGTGGTTCTCAACCTGGGGTCCGGGGGACCACCAGGGGTCCTTGATGGGGGTTCCAGGGTGTCCCCAGCAAATTAATGAATTATTAAACTTCACCGTTATTTCATTTACAAGAAGTTAATACAATTAGAGAATGTAGAAGAATGACTATTTTGATCATAGTTTCACTGTTATCTCTCTACGTACAATACAGATAGTTATGGGATTCTGGACAAAATCATATGTAACAATAAAAATATTCACAGATTTGGGTCCGAGAGACAAAATCTCATCAAATGGGGGTCCGTGGCTCTAATTTGGAGTAGATTAGAGGTCCTAAATATGAAAAAGGTTGAGAATCACTGGGTTAGAGTAAGGGTAAAAATTAATTTAGGATTAGGATTTGGGTGTAGGGTTAGAATTAGGTTAACTTTATTTTAAGGCTTGGCTTTACAGTTAAAATTCAAATTAGGATTAGGTTTAGGTTTGAGTAAGGATTAATGGGCTGCTCTAACTTTTTGGGAGTTTGGGAGGAAATAGAGAAAACAAAAAAAGGGGAAAAAAAAGAAGAAAAAAAAACAAAGAACAATGTATACATTCCAGGGGTTAAATTACTTTATACTGCGCAAATACAAAGTGTAATTTTTGGGCATTCGTGCTTTTCATACATTTTAGAGATTTGGAAAATGTTTCTAATTCGTATTTAAAGGCTGTTAAACGATAACATACTGCATGCTAAAGTGTTAACATGTGCACCAGACAGAGCTATCTACCAGACACAGAGATGCTTTTGGTGCCAAATGTCTCATCACATTTTGGGTAAGGAGACCAATGGGCCAAACTCCCGAAAAAGTCGGTGTAGTCCTTTAAAGTTAGGCTTAGGGGTTAGGGAATAAATGTAGTCAATGGAAAGTCCTTGCAAGGATAGTAGTAAGACAGACGCGACTGTGTGTGTGTGTGTGTCCAGTGGATATGCCCACAGGACATAACCCAACCCCCCCCTTCCCCCCCAATCTGACATTGAAAGGACTGACCTAGTAAAGCCTCCTTGCTTTTTGTATTGGAACTTTCAGTCTGTTCTAATTGTTTCAACAGCACCAGTCAAGTGCAATAAATGACATGTTTTAACCCTTTGTCCCTCGTTGTGGTTCATTCCTCAGGCAAGCGAGATGAATTCACCCATGATGCATTGTTGATAAGCCCACTGCTCTGATATGTTCACCGCCGGATCCATCCGTGGATCCTTAACATGTGTGGAAAAGTCTTAAATTATCTAAATGTACGGCCGCAGTAAACCATGAAATGCAGGTTTATTTTTTAATTACATTCAATTCAACTATAAAATTAGTTGTATTGACAGATTCTATACATTCAGTTATATTTAAACATGTAAATTAAGGCAGTAGTGTTGGTTTGATTTTCTTGTCTTGTATTAGACTACTTGCACTGCCACTCGATCACATTTTGCATGTCCATTCTTACATTAATACAGAACAGGGTCAGTACAGTATGCTAAACAGGCCTATGTTGTCATTGCTTCTGTTCTGTTCATGACCCTAAACAATTAATTCCATGGTGTGCTTGTTCTTAGAAAGCACCTTTATTAGCTATATTCAATCAGAAATATTCTGCTTTTGCCAGCTTTGTTCTATATTTTTGGCTTGTAAGTTGTGTTAAATTCAATTGCAGGTAGCATGGAAAAGGTCTTCAGAAGTCTGCAGATACCCTGCCATTACACTACTTTGTCTTTTCTATATTTAGAGAATAAAATATGGAATGTTTACTTGAGCAAATTCAATATAAAAGTTGTTACAAGTATATAGATTTCACACAGGATCTCAGGTTTTGACTTTGGTGCTGACATCTCTGACTCTCGCCACTTCATGCATTGGTAGTGTGGTAATACTGCCATCTAGGGGACAACACATTACACAGTCACCAGCTTCCATAGCCATTTTTTACTGCACCCAAAGGCAGTGAAAAGTGCTACTGCTGCTGCTCTACACCCTGAGAGGCATTGGTTGGAAAATGGAAAAAGGGACTACTGCATCATACACAGAGAATGGATATTATATCTCACACTTCAATATATAGAATAATCAGATCTGATGGGGGGATAGCATGGCAGGTTTGGGTTGTAACTTTGCTGCTCTGCTAAGAGCCCTGCAGCAACTGATGATGTAATAACTGTTGGATAATGTAGGCTAATAACTTGTCAAAATGTAAATTGTCCCTCTAAATGAGCAAAGAAAAATAAAACCAGTTCAGTTGATGTAATACATTTTCAGACTGTGGTGATTTAAAAGGTTATGACCCCTTATAATGCAATAATTACTGGTTGTGTAATGATGTATTACATTGTCAGGAAAAAATATATCCGTTTTTATCCTTGACTGTTTTATTATATTTTACTACAAGAATTTCAGGGAAACCAGCTGAGCTTCAGTGGGAGATATGATGAAACAAATACAAAACTACACTGTATGCTACAGCAGTGGTTCTCAACCTGGTGGTTGAGACCCCTCCAGGGGGTCGCAAGATCATTTTTGGGGGTCGCAAAATGATTTATGTCAAAATGAAACATATTTCTACTGTACAAATTTATTATCTATTTCATATATAATATTATATTATTATATATTATATTTAATTATATCTATTTTTCAGATTTTCCCTCCTCTGATAATTGAATGAAACAACCTGAAAAGGGAAAATCATTCTTTGGTTGAACTGTTCACCACTCTGCATGTGCAGCCTGAGATGGGGGGCCTGTGATTTTACGGGGTCACGAGCCAAAAAGGTTGAGAACCACTGCGCTACAGCAATTGAAGTGCCCTAAAACTCTTTCAAAATGTATCTTATCATTACCCACAACCTACCCGTTTCTCTGGGCGGAGGTGTGTTTGCTCTTTGAATCTCCAGGATTGTGCTGCTTGGTCAAACAAGCGCATGTTTGCCTTCCATTCACCTGGCAGTAGTCCACCAGGTCATACAAGGACCTCAATGATTCCTATTTCAGCCAAGCAAACGGCTTAAAGAGCTACTACATCACAGCCAGTGTTGTTTTTTGACTCGTTTTAGTATAAAAAAAAAAAAGCAAAAACTAGCTTGGTGCTAGGGAACCGCTCCTGAATCGATTCACTGCTGTCGGACAGCCCGAAAGAATCGAGTTAGTTAAAGTCTTCCCTGCACTATTTGGTATCCTTTGATATAAAGCAGCACAGACTGGTTTACTGTCATTACCTTACAGTACTTCTGGGTATTAGTTCAGATTTAACTCTAACCCTAACCAAACAGTTACCTCTCCTAGTGCAGCTTTAAACCTTGTCTTTTGTGGTGTGTATAGAGAAAAAACTGTGAAATCAGCCTTTACTCTGTTGTTACAAATAGATAAAAAGATTCACAAATCTGGAAAGGCGTTTAAAACAATCTTTAGGCTCTCACTGACAATTTGGCCCAGGTTGGACCAGTTTAAGTAAAGTATTTTATGATCTAAACCTTGTCTTTTGTAGTATGTGTATAGAGAAAAAAACAGTGAAATCAGCCTTTACTCTGTTTTCACAAATAGATAAAAAGTTTCACAAATCTGAAAAAGGGTCCTAAACAATCTTTAGGCTCTCACTGACAATTTAGCCCAGGTTGGACCAGTCTAAATACAGTAGTTTTTGATCTAAACCATATCTTTTATTGTGTGTATAGAGGAAAAAACAGTGAAATCAGCCTTTACTCTGTTTTCACAAATAGATAAAAAGTTTCACAAATCTGAAAAAGGGTCTTAAACAATCTTTAGACTCTCACTGACAATTTAGCCCAGGTTGGACCAGTCTAAATACAGTATTTTTTTTTTTTTATCTAGACATAGTGTTGTTAAATCCTCTGTTTGAATTTGAATGTCAAACGAATATCAAATATCATGCTATCTTTACCGCGGTCAGCTTTAACGGTTACAAACATGATAACATGCTAGCACTTCTCACGGCCTACCATGCTAACATTACATCCTCAACGACAGGTTAAGCCCATTTAAAATGAATTAGTCCAACAAATAATACTTCCTTTACCTGTTTACTCCTTTTCAAATGCAACTGCAGTGAAAATTAGCATCTACTGATAATAATAATACGAGTTAATAATAATAAGAGTTACTACCACAGGTATTCCAGACATGGCAGTTCAACAAGGACCTAATGAAAATACAGGCTCTCAGACACATCAACATATGGAGTTGCTTCTTGGAAGAAGGCCAGCCAAATGTATGGTAATAACAGAATATGAAAAATTTAGTAGGGTTTGACTAGAATCATATCCAATCATATTTATCTAAAGTGCATTTTACACAGAGGTATCACATCTCTCCTTTCTGGCAAGCAGCTGTCTGATTAGATAAAACTTTAATGCTCCCAGTGAGGGAAACTTGGTTGTTACAGCAGCAAAGTAATAAGATACAGCAAAGAAGAACAGGATATGTATAAGAATAGAGCAAATGGAGGTTATATAAACAACAAACAAACAATTCCAACACTCAGACATACTTAGTAGAAATGTATGAATGAAATGTGTGAAAAACGTGTTGATTCAAGCATAACACGATGTGTAAAATTGCAGCTGTAGTGAGACAGAAAGGCAATATGAGATGTGTGGGTTATGAAAAGATGAATTATGAAAAAAAAAATCAGTCTGATGTATAACAATGAAAGCTATATGAGAATATGACAAAAGACAATGTGCGAACGATTAGTATAAAAGATGTGCAACGACGCTGAACAGCTAGTGAGTTTTGAAAGTAGAGACTGTTTCCACTTCCCTAATCTTGGCAGTCAGATGATTCCAGAACAGTGTGAGAGAAAGCTCTAGAACCATGTTTTTCTTAACCTTGGATAATAGACTTATAGATTTATAGGCTTTATAGGCAACTCCGTTCAAACCTGCTTGATTACGGTCACTCTATAAATGGCTTTGTTTACTTACTGGTGCAATGTGCATTGTCTTTAATATATGTTTTTCCATTCTGAAATGTATTGTCTGGCATATGAATATTTAGAAGACATAGACCATGTTTTTGCTTCTGACTAGCGCACGTCTAGTTGTAAAGGCTAAGCAAGTCTCAAAATCCATAAAGAAACAGGCCTTCTCTGTACGTCTCAGTATTTATCCAGGCCGGTGACAGTCCCTAACTGTGTGCTAGACCTCCAGCAGACTCAGAATGGTGAAACCACGTTACGGGGGACTGGGATTCTCCATCGCCATAGTAAACGTACCGGCTAGACTGTGAGCTGCAGTTACGCAGATTACGCAAGTGTTTTAGCGTAGCAGAGGCCCAGGTGAAAGGAAGTGGTCCCACGGTGGACGACTAGACAGCTAATCGGGACAGCAAGAGTGAATGGGAGAGAGGATATCAAACGAATGGTTACAACTCTTTTTACTCAAGACGGCCAATTAAATAACATACACCAGGTGAGATGAGTTATCGGATTGTGTGTTTATTCATTCTGGGATACTCATTTGGAGGTGTCGGCCTTCCACACATAGCCTAACGTTAGCTAGCTAGCTAGCTGGCTGACATGGGGTGATGGTGCATGATGGCTCCAGCGACTGTCCTAACATTGTTATGTTCTATTACACGCTGTAACTTCTGGCTAAAGACTAGTCCTGGTTCAGTTAAGATACACAACGCATGAGGTCTGTGTCAGACAAGCACACTAACAGCTATGTGCTGTTGGTCAGTGACGCGGTCGAAGCCATTACTGGCTCCAGACAGGCGCGACCCGTTTGATCTAGGTAGCCATGCTAACTAGCCTGTTTAACGCTGCATGAGGGTCTCCATTTCTGTTGTGACTCTTTGCTCAGTAGACAACGTTGTGTTGCAGGCTAATAAGCTATCCGATAAGCTATCCGGTTTTTGTTTACTCCATTTATACCCCTATCCATTTTCATGGCGCAACAACATAGTAGCTAGCTAAGTTAGATAAGCTAACTTGACATATGGCAGCCCCAGTTTTTAGTTAGCCAGCTGAGTAACGGTTCTCCCTTCTCCGTCAACAAAAGGCCAAGAACACTGAAAAGCTGTGCTGTTTGAGTTTTTGATTATGTGTTACAGATTTATGAGAGATTTTAAATGAAAGGGTGTTTCATATATATTGATGAACACCGCTAAATATGCTAGACAGGAATATATTTGGTTGCTAGCTAGCTAGCTAACGTTACTCAGCATGGTCCCTGCTGGTAACATTACAGTCAGGCTTCCAGCTTGCGAGACAACAGCTTTATACTGCCATACGGTAATTAATATTTAATGCTTGCACAAGAAAAGGAAGCTGTTTATCTAGTATAGAAATGAGAGAAGAACGTGTGTTGATATACAGGTTAGATTTTAGATTTACCACATTGGCTGCATTCATGATTGCAGAAGAATCATGAAAATTAATAGGTCAGACTAGTTTATCACAACTGCGCGATATGAGCAATGTAGAGGCAATGGGAATTCATTGTCAGTGTCATTCTAAAGTTTGCTGTATGTGAGTGTTGTGTATGTGTTGCTTGACACAGTCGCAGTGTACACTTTGCTGTCTGGCAGCTTGCAAAAGTTTCCTTGTCCAAAACTGCGGGACAGTAGCAGATGTGTGAGTATGGATTTACTGCTCTGAATAGCGACTCAGTTGGGGATGCGTAAGTGCAGGGTCTGGGTAACTAGTAATGTAATGTAGTAGTTCTTGGTCACTGTCAGTGGAGAAATGGCTGATTTCAAGTTTCATCACTGCCTGTTGCTGTGGAGCCTGTGTACTAAGGAATAATGTCTATTGTTTGTAGCAGTGATTAAGTGAATTACTGTAACAGAGCATAGCCATGGCATGTCCAGAACTGGTGTTGAACTAGACTGTATTACAGCTGGTCTTCTCTCTGATTAGACTGTGATTATGACCTCTTTATTTTTGTTAAAGCATTTGTATCACAGACTTACCTCTTCAGTCAAGGGCCACAACAATTCACTCACCATAACCGACTAAATCAAAAATGCAAACGTATTGCTGTCTTTTTCTGTGTTCAACATGTCGAATTATTCCTACATTTTCAGTCTGTATGCGTGAAAAATAGGGCTGCATCTTATCAACGGTCAACAATGCAGTGTGCCAAGGAAATGCTGGCTGGCAGCTTTGTTTGACATGTCGGGCTCGCCGACATACAGCAGGAGGCAAGGACGTTTCTTACATTGACATTGAACCAAACTCATGAGACATTCAAAACAGTTGGAAATATTTATATGTAATGTAAACCCAGGAACACAGTAGAGTGTAACCTGGCCTGCCGCAGCAGCGCTACGGCAACATTTAAAACAAAAGTCTGCTACAGCCACGTCTGAACCAGATAGGAATTGGTGTTTATGGTACCTGGACTAGCTTAACTACAGACCTGAATATGAATATACTTAGTTAACTGCATATATATTTAGTTAATATACTTAGTAAACTTCCAAGATTAGAGCACAACAATAATTGAGAGCTCCTCCACCACACAAACCTTTTCCATAAAACCATCTGTGCTTTTCTTTGCCATAAAATGGATAATTATGTGAATTGTATTTTGTAAATTTGAAAATGAAAATTTGAAAATCTCTAAAATGCACAATGTCAAAGTAGAAGGCACCTTTACACACAGAGAATCCATGGCATTTACAGGCATGAAATTATTGAATATAAAATCAAAGTTTAGATTTAGTGTCGAGAGATTTTTACCCTTGTGTTTTTGAGAGAACATTTGTTTGTAAAGCTGCAATATGCAACTTTTTTGACGTTAAAATAACAATAAATAAATAGAGTACACTAACAGTGTGTGTCTGTTATGGTGCTCTCCATGGTACTTTTTGTTGAAATGGAGCACAGTGGCTCTTTTGTGTCAATGCTTGATGATTTCTTGTGATAGGCTACTATATTTTTCTTCCTAGTTATGAACAAAGGCGTATGAATAACTTCTGCTTCTGTACCTGCTCCTCAAAGACATGAGAAGCTTTAAATCTTAATCTGCTTCCTTCATTTTTCTTAGTGTTATGGTTAATCGAACTGAGAAAATAAGAGTTGATCGATACGTTGAAGAAATGCCCTCAACAAAATAATCATAAGGTGCAAAAAATTCATGTGGGTAAAAGTGTGCCGCTGGGAGTTGGATTGCAGACTCTTAATCTGGAGACCAGCAACGCTTCCACAAAATTCAACATCACGGGGCTGTTAGACTCTTAGTCTTGTTTAACGGAATGTACAAATTCTATTGATAATACTGGAGCTAGGGCTGGACGATATGGTTGAAATCAATATCACGATAATCATAAGGATTTTCTTCGATATCGGTAGATATGACGATATGGCTCACATAAGCGAAATCACGTTAAATAATCAAATTCATGTTCATCATATTGAACCGAATGGTCATGTTTGGTGTGATGTCAAACTAAACTGAAATTTTCACATAATATTCCTACCGTACTTCATTTTGTCTGAGTTTCTAAATAAAATTAGCTTGTTCTCATCAGTTCAGACAGCAGAATTGTGTGTCTCGATATCCCAAAATCACCATATCATCACAATATAATCCCACTGAAAAATTATAATATTGAATTATCGTCCAGCCCTAACTGGAGCAGACCTTTACATCTTTAGCCGACTTTAGCTGACAATAATGTGGTGGAAAATCCTACGATAAAATGAGGAAAACTCGAGTTCGATTCCCTCGCCAGTATCTGTTGGTATGGCAACCTTGGCATTAAAGAGAAAAATGCCCTTGCTAAGATTGTGAAAGTGGCCAGTAAGATCGTAGCAGTACAGTTCAGTAACCCAAATGACTTATTCAACAAGCAGGTCCTTAAAGGAATAATTCACCCAAAAATGAAAATTCTGTCATCATCTCCTCCCCCTCATGCCAGTTGAAACACAGGTGAAGTTTGTCCATATAACACACAGGGAGGCTGCAGCACAACTCCATAGCAGCCTTCTCCAAAACAACTGAAGTCAGTGGGGACCAGTTCTTCACAGTTCCAAAAAGACCTACAGTATATTTACACCATCATTTAGTGCAAATCTTAACTACAGCTGATTGATTTGCAGCAAATAATGGTGTATAGGTCTTTCTATTCAGTGTGATTGTTTGGCTGTTTTTGTTTTGGAACTCTAAAGAACTGGTCCCCATTGACTTCAGCTGTTTTGGAGAAGGCTGCTACCAAGTTGTGCTGGCAACCTGGACTAACAAACTTCACCTGTGTTTCATTTGGGCATGAGGGAGAATAGATGATGACTGAATTTTCATTTTTGGGTGAACTATTCCTTTAAGAAAGCTGAGGCTATTATTTCAGATAGTGCTCATCCCTTGTTACCATCTGGCCTACAGTTTAGGTCCCCTGCTGCCACGAAAAATAGGTATAAGAACTCCTTTGTCCCTGTTGCCATTCAAGCCTTAAATACTGTTGGCAGGAGGAGGCAACTGCTAATTGTATTATTATCATTACTGTTATTACTTTTTATTGCTGTATGGTATGTTACGTTGCTAGTAGCGATGTCGCTTGGTTAGGATGACATTGCTCTGGTGTTGAAGTTGTTGATGATAATGCACCATAACCATTCTTTCGTACGGTTATGTTGATAAGCTGTATATTATATAGGCAAGGTATTGTTGTTTGATGATGTCACTACTCCTATGATGATGCTGTGGACGATGACATGGTTCAGTCTTGTAAGGACTGTTGTTGATGGAATGAACTGTGGTGCAGTGGTGTGAGTCACCTTTGTCCCTCTATCTTAATGTTTCTATGTGACACTATATGTTTTATGTTGTGATATGTGTTTTATACTTGCTGCAGCACAGATCACCCATCTGGGACAATAAAACGGACTTGACTTGACTTAAATCAGCCTCTGAATTCCCCTAGTGAAGCTCACTTTTGTCCATCTGAAATGTCGAGCTTAGTGCGGTTCCGTCCGCGGCGCGAAACGGGTCCCTCGGCCTTGAATATTCAAAAAGAGGAGTCACTTCCACTTCCAGAGCCGTTCCGCTCCGTTCTCGGCACAGGCCCCGGTGAATAATCAGGGTCGGAATCGATTCAACGCTCTGGATGCAGCGAACGCGGGCTTGAACCGATCCGACTGGCGGGATCGGTCGCAGCTGTGCGGCTCGGCGGGGGTGGTCGCGGCGGAGGTTCGTGTGGTCTCGATTTCCTGGGGGGCCCCAGCGTAAAAAAAAAAACAGCGTGTTGAAAAGCCCGTCGCTGTCTGGCTGTTTGAGCCGCCCCCCCCCCCCCCCCCCCACAGCGAAATGTTAGCGTTCTCATTTCCCTCTCTCTGCTTTTTTTTTTTCGTTTTTGCAGAGCTGGAGTGCCCAGTCACAGTCCCTGCCACTTCCCATTTGTGTAAAGGTGAGATCTGTTTCACTGTTTACTATTACTGTGCTATTGTGTTATGGTACTCAATATTTGGGGAAGCAGGAGAACGGCTATATAGTCCCTCGGGCTGCCAGGCTGTGGTGTTGTTTTTATTACTGTTAAGCACACTGGAAAATCTTGGCATGTTGGCAAACTCGATGCACATGCTGAATAAAGTGATTCCGATGTAGATTCTGATTTATTGGTAATTTGAGCACAGGCACAAAGCATATTTATCGCAGCCGCAGTTATTGCTGCTGATTTGCTATGATTTTTACACGGTTGGAAGCCCTCTTCTATGCTATTGTAACAATGCAATGTTTTTTTTTTTTTTTGTTTCTCAGGTCAGTCCCCGCTCAGAGATGTGGGGGAGCATCAGGAGTTGATTGAGAGATACCTATCATGAAGCCCAGATTAAGTACTATCTGCTTACCCAGAAAGTCTCTGACATTACCTGTAAGTAGACGTTACATTCCTTAAGAAACTTCAATTCCGTCCGGCATTATTCCAGCCCCATCCTCTTCTCTTCTTCTGTCACACCCTAAAGTCTACCACTTATATTATATTCCATTTACTCCCTGATCAATTCTGTAAATGTCGATATACGTTTTGGAATGTCCGGTTGAAGTGGCAGACTCCCAGTTGTGCATGGAAACATTACAGGGTTCCTACGCAGGTCTGGAAAGTCTGGAAAAGTATTAAAAATGAATTTGATCATTTCCAGGTCTTGAATAGTTTGGGAATTTGAAAAAAAAAAGTCTGGAAAAGTATGGAAAATGTCGCGGTTCAGGTCCGATACACACATAATTCTAGCTTTTATGTTGTTGCAGAGACACTTTGAGTCCACAGTTTTTGTTGATGTGAAGAATAATGTTCAGATAGAGGGACGCTCTTATTACCCAGCCACTGTCAGCATGCATTATATCAAATACCCACCAAAATCAAATCCAGTCAAGAACATAGGTTTTCAGCTTAACTGTAGTGAAAATCAAACCGTAGACCCCATTAGAAAAACAAGATTGAAAACAGAATAACAAAGAATAACAGTGCTTCTTTGGAAGTTATGGGAAAGTTGTGGAATATAACATTAGGGCCATGATGGGAACCCTGTTCTAAATGTCCTTAGTTGTCAAAGATTTGTTAATGTGTAAATTCTGTTAAAACATCTTAGTCAGTTCTAGACTTATGGAGTTTCCCAACTATCGCCAAGTCCCTTCTTTATTTCAGTAATATCTGCATGGGAGGTAGGAGTGGTCACATGAGAATTATGGGAGGATGAAGATCAGGTGGGCTCAAGCACTCTGGATGAGTTGCAGGGCTGAAGGCAATAATGAGCAAGCCAGGGGGTAGTTAGATGAATCCAGATGGGAGAAGACTAGATCTTGTTCCTGCTGAGGAAGGATCTGGTTTGGTGGATGTTATACAGCACAAAGGATCGGTTTGTGGGCAAACATCCTGTCTGCTGAAACTGAAACGTCTTTTCCCTTGCAACTATTCCCAAAGACTGCTGCAACAGCTTGCATTTTATTTAAATCAGTCTGTTTTTTTTCGAAGAAATGTAAAACCGGGTCTCTGTTCCCGACCCTGGGCACGGTGATGCGCTTTCCCACCTTGCTGAACACACAGTGTGGCAAAGTGCGAACCACTTTAACTGACTAATGTGAGTCGCAGTACGAAGCACGGTAACACAGCATCCTCGTCTCCCCCCCCCGCCAGTGAACTTTAAAAAGAGGAGGAGGAGGATGAAATGAGATAAAGCGGACGACTGGAGGAGCCCAGCCCCCCCCCACCTCCGCCCCCTTTTTGAAGCATGGCAGGCCTACAGCTTGTCACCCCCGCCTCTTCACCCATGGGGCCTTTCTTCGGTCTGCCATGGCAGCAGGAGGCCATCCACGATAACATCTACACACCTAGGAAATATCAGGCAAGGACGAGGGCATGCATTTGTTTCAGGCATCTACTATGTATGTATACAGTGTGTATATGGTATGTGTATCAGTGCGTTGTCAGTAACACTGAATCTGCCTTTTACAGGTAGAACTTCTTGAAGCAGCTCTTGAACACAATACTATTGTCTGCTTGAATACTGGCTCAGGGAAGACCTTTATTGCAGTACTCCTAACAAAAGAGCTCTCCCACCAAATCCGTGGAGACTTCCAAGAAAATGCGAAGAGGACTGTTTTTCTGGTCAATACAGGTATCTGCACTAGGTTTATGAATAAGTCTGTTAATACTTGGGAAGTGTCTAGGGGCCGTATCCACAAACATTCTGAGAATCCTCTCAGAGAGCTCTTATCTCAGGCTAAAATTCCATAGCAAGTTCCCAGCTTAGGAGTGAGTTCTCAGAGCAACTCTGAGCAAGGAATGGACAAGAACTTTTATCTTAGTGAGGAGGTGTGGTTGACCCCGTTGCAAGGTGTGATGCTCTCTTTTGGACGCTGTCATTGGTTGATCAAGAAAAATCAACACACTAGAGCTGCAAAGATTAATCGATTAGTTGTCAACTATTAAATTAATCGCCAACTATTTTGATAATCGATTAATCGGTTTGAGTAATTTTTTAAGAAAAAGAAGTCAAAATTCTCTGATTCCAGCTTCTTAAATGTGAATATTGTCTGGTTTCTTTACTCCTCTATGACAGTAAACTGAATATCTTTGGGTTGTGGACAAAACAAGACATTTGAGGACGTCATCTTGGGCTTTGGGAAACACTGATCCACATTTTTCACCATTTTTTGACATTTTATAGACCAAACAACTAATCGATTAATCGAGAAAATAATCGACAGATTAATCGACAATGAAAATAATCGTTAGTTGCAGCCCTAATGATTGTTCTACTATGTGGTTGCATAAACCTAAATTATCACTGCCGCACTGTTTGCCTGTTGCTAAATATCTTAACATTGTGATGACTTTATAATAGCATTAATGCATCTTTTCTGCGTCTTTCAGCCATTTCCTCCTCTCCTTAAGAAACTCCTCAGCTCCTAAAAGTCCTCCTCTCTACTCTGAACAGTTTTCCACCTTAGGAGCTCTCTTAAGGGCTAAGATGCTTTGTGAATAGCTTTTATCTTTACTAGGATTTAGTCTTACTTTTAAGGGGAAATTCTTAGAAAACATCGAGTTTTCTTAGAATTTCACCACTAGGACCAACTCTTAGTACTAGGAAGCTTTGTGGATACGGCCCCAGATCTGCCTCCTTCTGTAAGAGTAATATTCAAAATGACAATGTTCATTCTCACTTTCCACCCCACATTGGTAGTTGGCATGTAATGACATCCTTGAGTTTTTGTTTATTCAAACTTCAAATGCGTCTTCGGATCTTGCGAGCGATTGCGCGTTTGAGCAGATACCGATGTCTGCCTCGGACTAAGGTTTGCCGTGTCTCTGTCCAGCTTCGTCTGTGGTTCAGCAAGCAGCTGCAGTCAGGACTCACTCTGACCTCCAGGTGGGAGAGTACACCAGCTTGGAGGAGACCTCAGCATGGACGGACCAACAGTGGAGTCGAGAGATGATCGAGAATCAGGTGTGCCGATCGTTCTCGTTGACATCTAAAATATTGGCTCTGTTTTGATAAGTGAAAACTAGCCCAGCGCTAGTTCCATGCTTGCCTCTCAGCACATGGAGATACTTTCCCTTAGCATAAAAACCTGATATAAAATGAAATAGCCCCATGTGTTATTTGCACCTTCATCACGGGTCCCATTCCTCGGTTGGATTGAATCAAACTGTAATCTTTGTCGACAATAATATTCCTACTTTCCCCTCCTTCCTCATTCTGTTTTCCATCTTACAGGTGCTGGTCATGACTTGCCACATATTCCTGCATGTTCTGAGGAATGGAGTCTTGCCGTTGTCTAAAATCAACCTGGTGGTGTTTGATGAGTGTCATCTGGCCATCACAGACCACCCCTATCGGGAGATAATGAAGGTGAGATTACAGTCCTTAATGCCCCTGTCACCTGCCTGCTGAAAGGCCGCATACCCCTCTGCTGCATGAAAGATGAGTACTGATGGATAAGTAGCCATTATATCCATTATCTTGAAAATTAGAATTGCCCCTTCACATGAAATGCCTTTGATTGAACGTAACCGGGGCAGCTTCTTTGTGGTTTTTCTCCATGAAGTCAGGACTGCAGCATATCGACGTGAATGGGCTTTAAACCTAGATGTGTTTTTGAGTCACCATGGGTTTTACCGTGCATTCACACTGCGAGCGGCACAATCAACGATCAACCAGAAGTCCATTAATTTCCTTATAGAGCTGAGCGACCAGGGAAATTTTCCATGAATAATAGTTCTACCTGTCAAGTGCAAAATGGAGGAGAAGTTGATTATAGCCATTAAAAGTTTCCCAGTTCTCTACAGCTGTTATTTGTAATAATCAGTAATAAACATTGCAAAAATGATACTTGGAGAACTGTTGCATCCATCATTGTGGTTGATGGTAAGCTCTGAATTAAATGTTCTGTTTATTATTTGATTAATGCTACCTTATTGGTAAAGCTGGGTAAAAAAAACTGGTTCTCTGATGCATGACAATTTTATTTTGCCCAATTCAGAATCAATTCTTTAAAGCCTAGCGATACTAGCAATGTTAACTCATAAAAACTATGCAATGTTATGAGAGGCAATACCAAAGCAGCAAAAAATACATTATTTGCCAGTTCAAAACTTTGTAGCTGGAGATGATTACATAGATAAAATGAGAGCCTGTCACACCACCCAATCGGTCAGAATAGAGAGACTCATTAACCAAGTTGCTCACAGTGTGAATGCACAGTTAATCGACTTAGTTGCAATTAAATGAGGGAAATGAGGGAATCACTGCCAACTTCCCATTAGCCAAGCTTAATTCCATATGGTCAGTCCAAAGCCAAAAACACTGGACAGACTGCTTAAGGGGGGAAATTAGTCACTTGGTTTCAGTTTGCTGGGGTCTAATGGGGAAACTCTCTCGTACAAGACTAAGCCTAAGCGATGCATTTTCTGTCTGTTCAGCTGTTTGAAGGCTGTCCGTGCGGTCCTCGGATTCTGGGTCTCACTGCCTCCATTCTAAATGGAAAGTGCGACCCGTCAGAACTGGAGCAGAAGATCCAGAACCTGGAGCAAATCCTGAGGAGCAACGCCGAGACTGCCACTGACCTTGTGGTCCTGGACAGGTAGTGCAAGCCACTATACTACTGTATATCACCTATACCAGGGATGGGCAACCATGTGCCGTGGAGGGCCAAGAGTATGCATGATTGAAGGTTCAAGGTTTTGAATGGATCGTGTTTTCACTTAAGATGCAAATAAATCCAAACAGCAATATGTTGAGGTCAGTAAGGCTAGTTTGAACGGTGACTTGGCCGTATGCTGAAGTGTAACCTGTGTATGTCCACCCGTTGCAGATATGCCTCTCAGCCCAGAGAAGTGGTGCTAGACTGTGGCCCCTACCTGGACAAGAGTGGCCTCTCCTCCCGTCTGCAGGCCGAGCTGGACGAAGCTCTCCACTTCTTGAACGACTGCAACATATCTGTGGCCAGAGAAGACCGCGATCCCACCTTCATATCCAAACAGGTCAGAGGATTGGCTGGAAAGCATAGTTCTAGTTTATGGACTAAGTACCGGCTTAAATTAAGTAAGGGATAATGTACAGTGAGCGGGTCATTATTGTGAAATAAACCGCAGGACCCCGACGCGAAGCGCTCGCTGTACATTATCCGCTTATTACACGGCTACTTCCTAAAGAAATCAATAATTTGACACAAAATATTGATATAAAAAATGATTTAAAAATGATTTTATTGCTTCCGCTACAAAAAATAGTCTGTTAGATTCTACAGTTGGAACTGTGTCCATAGCACCGTAAACTCTGTAGCCTTCTTACCCTTCTTTACTGGGGACAGTTCAGCCATTAACCATGAATCGAAAGTTTCGTGCTCGTTGTTAAATTTAAATTAACCGTTAAATTTACCGGACTTCTTTCTGTGGATTGATATGATTGGACGTGGTCCTCCAGAGTCTATGATCAGAACTGCGTCCATAGCAACGGTCTGTTATTCATAGCAGCGGTCTGGTATTCAGAAATAACAGACCGTAGAATGCCGTAATTGACCAATCAGAATCGAGTATTCAACAAAGCCGTGTAATAAATACATTTATAAATGGATCGGAAGTTGATCGAACAACCTGTAGCCGATGCCAATACCTCAAAATACACCCGGATCAGCTCCGATTCTAGTACTGGATATCGGATCTGCATCCCTACTAGTAAGCGTTTGACAAGTACTGTGTCCTGTGGCAGCTGGTGATTATGGAAACAAAGTGCGTATCGCAGCACGTTTTCTACAAAATATTGTGGAAAAGTGTGAGCACACCCTTAGAGCAACTTGTAGTTCAAACTAGCCCTCTCTGTCCTGTGTAGGTCCTGAGCGACTGCCGGGCGGTGCTGCTGGTGCTCGGGCCCTGGTGCGCCGACAAGGTGGCGGGCATCATGGTGCGCGAGCTCCAGAAGTACATCAAGCACGAGCAGGAGGAGCTCAACCGCAAGTTCCTGCTCTTCACCGACACCATCCTGCGCAAGGTGCACGCGCTCTGCGAGGAGCACTTCTCGCCCGCCTCGCTGGACCTCAAGTTCGTCACGCCCAAGGTCCTCCGGCTGCTGGAGATCCTGCACGAGTACAAGCCCTTCGAGCGGCAGCAGTTCGAGAGCGTGGAGTGGTACAACAACCGCAACCAGGACAACTACGTGTCGTGGAGCGACTCCGAGGACGAGGACGAGGACGAGGAGGTGGAGGCCAAAGAGAAGCCGGAAGCCAACTTTCCCTCGCCGTTCACCAACATCCTCTGCGGGATCATCTTCGTGGAGAGGCGTTACACGGCTGTCGTGCTCAATCGGTAGGGCTAGGTCTTCTTCGTGGCTGATTCTCCTTTGGGGTGTGAGGTATACACTACTATGTATACTAGATGTGGCACAAAACGCCCATACTCTGTATTTATGGTACTTCATTACATGGCTCTTGCTGCTTAAATGTGTCCCTGTGAGCAGTTTTTTCTCATATATAGTAAATTATAAATGCCCCTAGGCAGATTTTAAGTACAACTTTGAGATCCTTTTGAACATCCAATATTTAGATATACACATGATTCATGTGTTATTTAAGCTTAGTTTCATCTCATCTAGGTTCTTGGGGGAGGGAGGTCTTGACCAACACCATGCTCTGTCATAGGTGCAATGAATTATGGTTAATTATTACAGTTACAAAAAAAGATTTACTGCTATCAAGCAATGAAAGCATGTTAGTGAACTACAACTACATTACATAGTTTATTACTAGTTTATTACAGGCTTATTACACTATATGAATGGACTTTATATGTGTTTCAGAGTAGTATGCACTCATACAATCACACCTTTCAGCCTTTTTGGCAATCAGCACCATCAGTTTTTCCCATACCCGCTATATACTAGCTTATAATCAAATATAATCCTAACTTGTCTTTCACCTAGTCTTGGAATGACGAATGAAGGATGACTTCAGGGAAGACAAAGTATCACCCTGAAATGTCTCTGCATTTGGGTCACTAGTTGTCTCATTAGATTAGCTTGATGGTGAAATTTTCCCAGCATGTTATCCACGACTCTCTGTGTCTCTCGGGTTCCTTCCTCAGTCTAATCAAAGAGGCAGGGAAGCAGGACCAAGAGCTAGCCTACATCAGCAGCAACTTCATCACAGGCCACAGCATTGGCAAGAACCAGCCGCGAAACAAGCAGATGGAGGTGGAGTTCAGGAAACAAGAAGAGGTACAGACACGGGCCTCTTTATTTTTACCAAACGTTTGCTTCAATGGTCATGTATCACTAACACTCAGTATCCAGCCATCTCACATATACTTATTGGTTGCTGTAAAGAATAATCTTAATTTATAGTGTAAGGCCTGGGAAAATATGGATTTGATGAAATGATGTAGAAGCTCTGTGAATATCATACTAGACACCCAGGTATTTCTTTATTAGATGTTTTGTTATCATCACTCCATAAGAGTCATCTGTCTACATTAAACAACCCCCCCCCCCCTTCCTCTCACAGGTTCTCCGCAAATTCCGGGCTCACGAAACCAACCTGCTCATCGCCACCAGCATCGTGGAGGAAGGCGTGGATATTCCAAAGTGTAACCTCGTGGTGCGCTTCGACCTGCCCACAGAGTACAGGTCCTATGTCCAGTCCAAAGGCAGAGCCCGGGCACCTGTCTCCAACTACATCATGTTGGCCGACAGCGAGAGGACCAAAGCCTTCGAGGAGGATCTCACGACTTACAAGGCCATAGAGAAGGTAATGTTTTCTCTTTGTCCCGTTTGATTCGGCTGAACTGATTAACTGATCTCATGAAATTAATCAAACGGTTAAAGATTAGAGATTGTCTGGATACTGGAAAGTGGGGAAGATTATCTTACATTTTTATTTTGACCAGATCCTAAGGAATAAGTGCTCCAAGTCGGCAGAGGTGAGCGAGTTTGAGGTGGAGCAGGTGCTGGACGACGACAACATCCTCCCGCCCTATGTGCTTAGGTCTGAGGACGGAGGACCCCGGGTCACCATCAACACAGCCATTGGACACATTAACAGGTATCCTGCCTGGTTCCAATCTGTACAGTTAGATTTCTCCAATGAATCTCTTACAATTGAGATTTGACTAAGTCTTGGATCTTGAATTCATAAAGTAAAAAAACACCCTAAAACACTTAAAAAAAAAAACACTGTTTCATGGTGTATTTTTTCGTATTCAAATTCACTAACTCTGTAACAGTGTAATATCTCTAATATCATTGAAAATCAGAAGCCATTGTTCAAGAAGTTGCCAAGAGATTTTTTATGTGTATAAATGACTAAGTCTTAAGAAAAGCTTACCAGTTATTCAGCCCCTAGGAGAAATGAATACCAGTGTTTTATCCTACCTTTGCAAAATGATTCCTCTTTATCAAGAAACTCCTAGTAGACTTATAGTAGATTATACTGATAACCAGCGGTTTTGCTTAATGTCTTTTTTTTTTTTTTACTCTGGTTCCAG
The DNA here is from genome assembly GCF_046629955.1 of Centroberyx affinis. Taxonomy (NCBI): domain Eukaryota; kingdom Metazoa; phylum Chordata; class Actinopteri; order Beryciformes; family Berycidae; genus Centroberyx; species Centroberyx affinis. Next base: position 43,535 of record NW_027279414.1, on the reverse strand, counting down.
GTACTGTGCTCGGCTGCCCAGCGACCCATTCACCCACTTGGCACCCAAGTGTAAGACTGCGGAGACACAAGACGGACGCTACCAGTCCACCCTCTACCTGCCTATCAACTCCCCACTTCGAGTTCCTGTTAAGGTGAGGATGACAGCCAAAAAAGTGTATGTCAGTGTATGTAAGTGTTTAGGTAATGCCACTAAAAAGAGGTATTTAAAAGATATTAAAAGCCATTCAATTCAGACTTAAAAATTGTAATACAGGTAGTTCAAAGTTAGATCTTTTTCATGTGGTGTTTGGTTTATTTTGTCCTCCCTTTTAATTCCAGCCTCACTGTTGTTTATTATAATCCATCAGATTGCAACTAATTCAGGTCCTTGTATTGTGTTTCTGTCTTTACAGGGTCCTATAATGAGTTGTGCCAGGCTGGCAGAGAAAGCAGTTGCACTAGTATGTTGTGAGAAACTTCACAAAATAGGTAAAAACCTGAATTGAGAATATAACAAGATGTGCCTTTTAAAATAGGAACATTCATTTTCGACCTCTATGTAACTTTTCCCTGGCATCACTCTTGTGTATCTTTCTTTCTTTCTTTCTTTCTTTCTTTCTTTCTTTCTTTCTTTCTTAGGTGAGCTGGATGACCACCTGATGCCGGTGGGGAAGGAGACGGTGAAGTATGAGGAGGAGCTGGACCTTCACGATGAGGAGGAGACCAGCGTCCCCGGTCGGCCCGGCTCCACCAAGAGGAGGCAGTGCTATCCTAAAGCCGTAAGGGAGCCGTTCTGCCAAAACGTCTCTTTTCTCCTCCAGTATAGCCAGAGTTCAGTGGAGGGGCAACTCAAAAATGAAACCAAATTCACATTTTATTCCTATGGTCTTTGACAGCTTGGTCAGGAACTGTGAACACAAACAATTCTCGCCCAAAGTTAGAAAGATTAGAAAGAAGTGATGTATACCGTAGCTGTCATATGACTGAGACAAATACTGAAGGATCTCCAATGAGTGTGTCAGACTGACTTTTTGGACACTGACTCTGTGGAAACCATGAATCCACAATCCATCAATCCACTTCTGAGTGTTTATACATTGCTTTTTGAGGTGTTCAAAAGTCTTGTCTCTTTTTCTTTCTTTTTTTTTTGTCATGTCCAGATACCAGAGTGTCTACGGGACAGTTACGCTGTACCGGAGCAGTCCTACTACCTATACGTGATTGGGATGGTCCTCACCACCCCTCTCCCCGATGAACTCAACTTCCGCAGGAGGAAGCTCTACCCGCCAGAGGACACCACCAGGTGCTTCGGCATCCTGACTGCCAAACCGATACCTCGAGTATGTCAGCCGGTTCTAAGTGTTCTCTGTTCCAACAAACTTACGGTTTAATAATTAGAGATTTAATGAAATCTCCCATTTCCTTGGACTAAAAACCGCAAGTCTTTGCCTTTTCTCCTCTCCAGATCCCCCACTTCCCGGTGTACACTCGCTCGGGTGAGGTGACCATCTCCATTGAGCTGCAGAAGTCGGGCTTCGTGCTCACCGCCGCCCAGCTAGACCTCATCACGCGCCTGCACCAGTACATCTTCTCCCACATCCTCCGCCTGGAGAAACCTGCACTGGAGTTCAAGCCCACGCTGGCCGACTCAGCTTACTGCGTTCTACCTCTGAATGTTGGTGAGGAGAATCACGCCACCACATTTTCCATGCTCATTTTGTTGATCTATTGCAGGAAAGAAAATGTTATGGTCATTTTCCCACACTTTTATTAAGTATCTTGAAATACAAAAAAACAGAGTTGTTTCCTATAGGTACATGAACATGACTTTCAACCATCTCAGGCAATGAAATGTACTGATGTCCTAGGACTGAATTTTAGTAGTCTTTTCCCGAAGCCATATGTCATGAAAGAACTTTTAAAAATGTGTAGATTTTAGGACGAAGGTTTTTGTGAAATTTTCCATTTCATGTTGATTAATTGCCTCTTTCAGTTGGGGATTCCAACACACTAGATTTGGACTTTAAGTTCATGGAGGACATTGAGAAGTCTGAGGCCCGCACTGGCATTCCTACCACTCAGTACACCAAGCAGAACCCCTTCACCTTCAAGCTGGAGGACTACCAGGACGCTGTCATCATTCCAAGGTAGTATTCCACAATAGGCCATTAATGGAGTTAACTTGGTATTGAGAAATGGGTCTCTACAAGATGTTTTAAGCACTGTTTCTGTTGTATATAAATTGTATAAAGTATTGCAGTCACGTGTATATTATAAATGTAATTATATTAAAACAAGTGAAAACTAGCCAGACCTAGATAATGAATATCTAGGCTAACAAGCCAGAATCACAGACAGCCACACTAGCAACTGATGGTAACCAAGCTCAACACTTACAAACAAAAGTGCACAAAATAATAGTTACCACATTTTCAAGTTGGGAAAAGTAACCTGAAAATATAATGGTGAAAAATAAAATCAAGTCACCAATAGTAATTCACTATAACAACAACTAATGTTGCAGCTAACATACACTTATGCTAACATTACGTCCTCAACAAAGGATTAGGCCCACTGAAAAACATTTGTAATAAATTATTTGCAAAACCTAAATCAAACAATCTAATGTTGTAAAATGAAACAACTGACCTTATCAGGAAACCAGGGAATTTGAAATGAATCTTAGCTAGTAGCGTTTGACTAGCTAGCCAACTGCCGTCCTGACTTCCACTGGGTATGTTTTTTTTTTTCCAGGTATCGTAACTTCGACCAGCCTCATCGATTCTACGTGGCCGACGTCTACACAGACCTCACGCCGCTCAGCAAGTTCCCCTCGCCAGAATACGAGACGTTTGCTGAATACTACAAAACCAAGTACAACCTGGACTTGTCCAACCTGAACCAGCCGCTCCTGGACGTAGACCACACCTCCTCTAGGTCAGGACAATGGAGATCATGACAATTTTATGTAGCTTATAGTTTATTAAGTCGCTGGTAATGTACTAAATGGATTTAGTAGTGCGGTCAACTCGTGTTAGTCAATTCAGAAGTGGATTTTAGGGTTCAACTAATGTGGGTTTTTGAAGGCTGATAACACTATTTTTGCCTTAAAACTAGCGTGTGAGCAAAGCTAGCTAGCTTATATTTTGTGCCGATATTCAATATCATTTAAGTTGACTTTTTTAATTTAACTCCCAAAAATGACAAGTATTCAGTGTTTCCCCCAGAATTTTATGCTTGTCAGGGTGGAATTTTTTTTTAAACAGCATTTACACATTGGAGCACTAAAACTCCATTGAAACCCAAACTAATGAAACTTTTAGGCGAGTTAGCAGCTCTTTAAGACAGGGTGACCCCATTCCTACCTATTCAATGGTAGTGGAACCTCTGGGATGCATTAGCCCTTTAAATGAAAAATGATTGAACAATTAAATGGAAAAATTACATTATGAAAAGGAAATAAAATGTCAATGCAGGTTTTATAGACTTTATGTAGCTGTGGTCAGGGAGGAACTTGCATCACATCAGAGGTGGACAATATGACTGGCCAATATTCAATATTTAATAAAAGTCCAACATCGGCAAAGAAATATATAAGTTTAACCTTAGTGGATTTTGAGTGAGGTTTTTTCCCTCCTAAATTTGAAAATTGAAAATCTTCTCATACCTGTTTTTCAAAGAAGTTTGAATCAACCACAAACTTGGTATCTTATAATATGAACGCTATATTGCTTTTTGGACAGGGGTTAAGTTGGGGCTGTTTTTTTCTTGTACGTGCAGACTGAACCTGTTAACGCCTCGGCACCTGAACCAGAAGGGCAAAGCCCTGCCGCTCAGCAGTGCAGAGAAGAGGAAGGCCAAGTGGGAGAGTCTGCAGAACAAACAGGTAACAGCTGCTTCCATTAGACATGCAGGTCAAGTATCTGATTAACTGTCAACAACTCCTGGGATTACCTCATACTAAACACGATGCTGGTACAAAGCTGATCTCGGTGTATCAGTGGAAAAGGTGTGAATTCCACCTCAGAAAATACAATTTTAGCTACATCACCTTTTGTCAAACAAAGTGACATATTTCTTACCAAGTGTCTCAGTGGTTAGCACTGTTACCTCACAGCAAGAAGGTCACAGGTTTGATTCCTTGTCCTTTCTGTGTGGAGTTTGCATGTTCTCCCCTGTTTTCTCCTGGGTGTCCTCTTGCAAGTCAGGTGGATTGGAAACTGCCTTCCACCCAGTGCATGCTGGGATAGGCTCCAGCCCCCTGTTACCCCGAAGCCCTTTCGGGGTAACAGGGGGTATCTAAGCTGGTAGGCAGGGTTCCTACGCAGGTGTGGAAGTCTGGAAAAGTATTAAAAATGAATTTGATCATTTCCAGCTGAATAGTTTGGGAATTTGAAAAAATGTCTGGAAAAGTATGGAAAATGTTGCGGTTCAGGTCCGATACACACATAATTCTAGCTTTTATGTTGTTGTAGAGCCACTTTGAGTCCACAGTTTTTGTTGATGTGAAGAATAATGTTCAGATAGAGGGACGCTCTTATTACCCAGCCGCTGTCAGCATGCATTATATCAAATACCCACCAAAATCAAATCCAGTCAAGAACATAGGGTCTGGGAAAAATATGGAATTTTAAAATAGAAACCGTGTAGGAACCCTGCCAATCATCAAACATATTCTGATATTTGTCGCTGTGAAGAACAGTCTTCATCTATACAGTGATATGACCTAGTTAGCAGGGGCAAGATGTCTATCTGCGGAAATCATATTGAACACCAGACAAAATTTCAAAACAAATCAAGGTATGGAATTTTTTAATTGAAAATGTGTAGGAACCCTGGGTAGAGAAGCTGGTAGAGAAATGAATGAATGAAATTAATACTTATTACCGATTGGCCATGAGGAGGACTGCATCATTCACTTGGACGGTTTACTGTTGCCTTTTTGATCCTTTAGATGAATCTGTTCATCTCCTGTTGAGACCAAATAACATGTTTTCAGCTTTGATTCAACCATCCTGCTATTATTACCCTGTGGTGTTCTTCAGATCCTGGTTCCAGAGCTGTGTGCCATCCACCCCATCCCTGCCTCCCTGTGGAGGAAAGCTGTGTGTCTACCCAGCATCCTCTACCGCCTCCACTGCCTCCTGACCGCTGAGGAGCTGAGAGCCCAGACGGCCGGCGACGCCGGAGTGGGAGCCCAGACCCTCCCCCCCGACTTCAGGTCTCTAGAAAATACACAGCACAAGCCACAGCACCTCGAGTTCATCTAGTGCGGTGGTTTATTTTCATCATAAATTAATTCATTAGAGATTATCGCATTTAGCGAATATGTAAGAATGATTATTCTAATCCTAGGTTTCACTAAACCACTGTTATCTAATCCTAGGTTTCTAGGTTAGGTTTTCTAGGTTTCTAATCCTAGGTTTTACTAAACCAGTATTATTAGTAAACAGTTACAGTTTACAATTCACTACTAAATAATAAACCATGACTGTTCTGAGTTTGGCTCTTGAAGACCATGTGAATAAGCCATGGTAAAAAGGTGGAAAAGTGTGAACTCTCCTCAAGAGGCATTTCTACACTACTTGTTTTTGGATGTTTGCCATGGTTCTCTTTGTGTCTCACAGGTATCCGAACCTGGACTTTGGGTGGAAGAGGTCCATTGACAGCAAAACTTTCATCTCCTGTCCCGAGTCGTGCGCCGAGGACGGCGAGGGCCACTGTAAACACCAAGCGACTGTATCCCCCGAACCCGACGCCCTCACGCCGCCCCGCAGCCACCACTCCTCCCCGTCTGAACAGGGGCCCCGCGCGGCCCTGCGGCCCGGAGACGCCGCCCGCACCAGGAACCTAACTAACGGCACTGCCCTAGTCGCCGACTGCGACGACGACGGCCACCAAGAAGAGCACCTTCACCAACGCGACAATTGCCAACGCTCCCGGCCCGGCTCGCCTCGGCCGGAGAGCCCCGAATCAATACAAACCACTACCTCAGTTCCTGTGCAGCCCTCTCCCAGCTTCAAGAAGCCCAGCTCAAGCCCTCCCCAGCCTAGTCATGAATGTACACCAGGGAGGACCTCAGACCACGTGAATAAAGCTACCTCAGTCTGCAGCCTGGCAGCCATGGGTCCCGACGCTCCCACAGCACCTTCCCCCGACCCGGCGGGCGCTCGGCAGCCCGGCGCCGAGGCGGGGGACTCCCCCAAGAGCCTGGGGCCCAACCCGGGCCTCATTCTGCAGGCCTTGACCCTATCCAATGCCAGCGACGGCTTCAACCTGGAGCGGCTGGAGATGCTGGGCGACTCCTTCCTTAAGCATGCCATCACCACATACCTGTTCTGCACCTACCCCGACGCCCATGAGGGCCGGCTCTCCTACATGCGCAGCAAGAAGGTGAGACAGCTGTTAGACTTACTTGTGTTAAGGCAAGGCTTCTATAACTACTGTAGTTTCATAAAATACACAAAACACTAATCAAAAACAACTTCACATAGTTAATTTATGGTTTTTATACCCACTGTGTCAAGTACACCAAAAAACATCACTGGACTGACAGTTTGAGTTTCTTTAGGTGGCACTCTTTTTTTCTTTGTCTGTTCAGCCAGGTTGCTATCACTGCTCATGCTAACTACTAGGGCTTAACGATTTTGAAAAAATATCTAATTGCGTTTATTTTTACTGATATTGCAATTGCGATATCATTTGCAATATTAGAGGGAATGATCATTTTTACATCATTATTCTCATTTTCATTGAAAAACGTATTAAAATGATTATGGTGTGATTTTTGCGGGGATCTGTACCAAACAAAGATGTTTTCTTAAGTCTGTAGAATATGATGTGTAGGCCAGGACATGTACAGTTCTGTACCATGGACAAATGTGGAGGTTTTCATTCCAACCAAACGCTACAGCAGCTGATTTCACTGATTAACCCACCTCCAACCAGAGAGGAGGAATTCATCAGTGAAATGAGCTGCTGTAGTGTTTGGTTGGAATAACAACCTGCAGACTCTCTAATGGTACAGGACTGGACACCACTGGCTTATAGGGAACATTGCTGCAAACCTAGTGTAAGTTCAAATAAATGTAAGTTTCAGTGGAAATTTGTATCAGTGCACAATGCCAAAGGTAGCGCTGCCTCTGAGCTCGCTTCTTAAGGCTCAGTCTTGTTTCACCCAGAGTCAAAATGATGCAATTATGACCAAAACAACTAGCCGTGTTAGGAGTCGGGAGTTGCGTGCGTTTGTCGCTCACCGCGTGAAATTTGAAACGCCGCGGAAGAGCCGAGTTTTTCCCTGCCTCACGCACATCTGACCACACAGAAAGCAAGGACCAGGGTATTTAGGAGAACAGGCGGCTCATTTTGCCCCGGTGATCACGCGCGCCGGGGGCCTCGACTCAATCCTCTCTTGTCCAGGTGAGCAACTGTAACCTGTACCGCCTGGGGAAGAAGAAGGGGCTCCCCAGCAGGATGGTGGTGTCCATCTTCGACCCGCCGGTCAACTGGCTGCCCCCCGGCTACGTGGTCAACCAGGACAAGAGCAGCACAGACAAATGGGATTCAGATGAGGTCAGCGGGCTCTCCTTTTGCCTCCTCAATTCATCCTGTCCAACTCTCTTTCTCTCCCGTGTGTGTGTGTGTGTGTGCATGCCCAGATCTTGTTACGTGTGTGTCATGATGTTGTCAAGCCACTAGAGGGCGGGGTTCCACCTTGCTGTCCTGCCTTTACTCTTGCCATTCACAGGAGGACTATAACAGACTCTTATCAGCATGGCAGACACTCACCCCACACATCACAACCTTAATTACCTGAAGTATTTTGATTAAAATATTTGCTTTTGGGCCCATAACGCTTTCTTGTGAGAAGAAAAGTGTTTTTTTGTTAGTGTTACAATTTAGAACTATCATGCGGTACACTTGCTTCGGATGAGTTCTCTTCTATCGGTCTCGTTCCAAGTTATATATGTAGTGTCTATTGAAGACATCTTGAAAGAGTCAGCAGGAGGCTATAAACGACTGTGTAATTATTGTTTTACTGTCATTCATGGCAAAGGCATTGGCAACTGCAGTATTTCTACAAACGAGCAAGTAATGGATTCACAATCTCTGTATTTTTACGAGAGCTATAACACGATTGAACTCTCCTCACCACAATAAAAGAATAACACGTCTGTGAGTCATGGAGTTGGCGAGGCAACATCTCCTTACACATCCCAAAGGCCTGTTTAGCAGACCTAGTACTGCGATTCAATCTGAAACCCTGTAATCTCCTCAAATCCTGCTCAGCCTCTTGACCACATCTGACTCGACTTGTCTCGGAGGCCCTTCAACAGGAAGGCTTATTTTGATCAACACACATTAATACATTTCAGGTTGTGTACAGTGTTTCCCACAGGCTGGAGGGCTGTGTGCGAAATATTTCTTTATTTCTCTATTCAAATAAGATGTTTTAATATGCATGTTAATAATATTAGGAGAAACCTTCCATCACATACATTAAACCCAAACTTACTCCAGCTACCTCTCGTTCCTTTGATTGCTCATCTCTCCCACCATTCCCGTCCCCTCCTTCCTCTTCACTCAGGCCAAAGAGGAGCTCTTAGCCAATGGGCGATCGGGAGAGGACTATGAGGAGGACGAGGAGGAGGAAGGCGAGGACGGGGACGAGGACGGGGAGCTGATGCTGAAGGACGAGCCGAAAGACGAGGTCAACATGGAGGACGACCTGGAGTACTACCAGGAGCACATCAAGTTCATCGACAACATGCTGATGGGCTCCGGCGCCTTCTGCAAGAAGATCTCCCTCGGCACCTTCCCCCCCTCCCCGACCCCGGCTCCCGGCTCCTCCCCCGCCCCGGAGTCGCCCTACGAATGGAAGGCCCCCAAGAAGCCCGCGCACCACCCGGCGGCCCACTACGCCCCGGAGGCGCCGCCCGGCGCGCCCTCGGCCGAGGAGTTCGACTACAGCTCGTGGGACGCCATGTGCTACCTGGACCCCAGCAAGGCGGGCGAGGAGGACGACTTCGTGGTGGGCTTCTGGAACCCGTCGGAGGAGAACTGCGGCGCCGAGCTCGGCAAGCAGTCCATCTCCTACGACCTGCACACCGAGCAGTGCATCGCCGACAAGAGCATCGCCGACTGCGTGGAGGCCCTGCTGGGCTGCTACCTGACCAGCTGTGGAGAGAGAGCCGCCCAGATGTTCCTCTGCTCTCTGGGCCTCAAGGTTAGCGGTTCCTGCACCGCTCACTCCTCATACAAGTATCAGTACTATGGGTCACCATGCCATACGCTCATACGAGACTATGGGTCACCATGCCATACACTCATACCAATACTATAGGTCACCATAGCATACGCTCGTACAAGACTATGGGTCACAATACCATACACTCATACCAATACTATAGGTCACCATAGCATACACTCATACAAGACTATGGGTCACCATGCCATACACTCATACCAATACTATAGGTCACCATAGCATACGCTCGTACAAGACTATGGGTCACAATACCATACGCTCATACAAGACTATGGGTCACCATACCATACACTCATACCAATACTATGGGTCACCATAGCATATGATTCAATATTGATACGATGCGATTCAGTATCGCTAATATGAGTCACGATACGATTCAATATGAATACTATAAGTCACCATAGAATACAATTTAATTTCAATAGTATAAGCACCTTCCGACCTATTCATGCTAACAGAAAGGCCACAAATGCTCCAATAACAGCTCTTTACAGTAACTTAACAGTGGTGTGCAATACTATGGGTCAAGATCTGACTTGATTAACAGTTGGCAGTTAGTTTTTAGATATGTGATTATGTCCATTATTGATATGGATTAAGTGACAAAATGAGACAAAGCTGATTTTAATTTCTGTATTCCTCTTTATTAGGCAAATTAAATGTGAACAATGCAGCGTTGAAATAACTTGCACTAACATGTTAACAGACACACTGAAAATCCACTACTGGGTGTGAGTTGAACTTAAATCCAGACTAGTAAACACAGTCAGTCCTGTCAGATTTAGCATCCAAAGTCTCTCAGCTACTTTTTGCACACAACGGCTTTTTAAGAGGTTATTCAATTGATTTACTTATGCCAGTTCCTTATACTTTGGATATGGTCATTGAAACAGGTGTTACCGGTGGAGAGACGGACCCTGACGGAACTGACGGCGGCGAGTCCACCGGCCACGACCCTCGACCTCCGCTACGGCTGGCTGAAGATCCCGCCCCGCTGCATGCTGGACCATCCGGACGCGGCGCGAACTCTCAACCACCTCATCTCCGGCTTCGAGAACTTTGAGAGGAAGATCAACTACACTTTCCAGAACAAGGCTTACCTCCTGCAGGCCTTCACTCACGCTTCCTACCATTACAATACCATTACAGGTGAGACCCCCCCCCCCCCCCAACCCCCCCTCTTTAATGTGACTTAACTGCCTAAACTGACTGGTGTGTCAGTTTCTTTTCCCGTTTTATTATGTTTTAAATTGTCACCGCCACATCAAATAATTTGATTAGATCAGGTGGAGCTGTCCTGAATTTGACTGTTGCAGCAGGAAATAGTAGAAAGAAGAATAATATGATATAGAAGAATGATATGATATAACTAAGAATAGAGCAAAGGGGGTTATCTAAACATACACAACCAACAGTTCTAACACTCGAACACACGAATGAAAATGTGAAAAAAAGTCAGCATTAACAGGATGTGTAAAATAGCAGCAGTAGTATCAGTAGCAGTAGAATATAGAAGAATCTGTCTAAAACAGGACCACACATACATGTGTACAGAAGTGTTGTTTGGGCCAACTGCAGTATGATCACAAATGCGACCAAAATTGTAATTGTGCCACTTGGTGATTAAATGTGGGGGCACTGGTTATGTATTAATTATTGTTTGACATGCTATGAAAATAATTAGCAGTGATGTGTGGTTCTGTTCTCAATCTCTTCCGATATCCAGTATATCCATAATATAAAACTGTAATGATTTTACAGCGTTGCTAATTTTTCAATAAGAAACTGCTAGAATGTAAACAACAATTTAAAAATGTCATTACAAAGTGCAAATAATATAATTTGGGTGGAGAGCTTGTGAAATTGTGACGGGCAAGCTGTCTCATTGGTAACACTTTACAGTAAGGGTCTCTAAGTTAAGGGTTAGTTAATGCTTAATAAGCATTAACTAACCAGTTAACCCAGTTAACTAATGTGTCTGGTAATCATTTACTAATGGTGTTCATGTTAACTAAGGTATTAATTTATACATTATTTAATAGTCATCTTTATAAACTATAAATAATGTATAAATTAATACCTTAGTTAACATGAACACCATTAGTAAATTACACATTAGTTAACTGTTAATTAAGGGTTAGTTAACCCTTATTAAGCATTAACTAACCTTTAACTTAGTGACCCTTATAAAGTGTTACGGTCTCATTTGTGATACTACAGCAGAATAAAACGGAGCTAATATCACCATTCATTTTTCTGACCCACGATACGTATTGTCACATTTTTGTATCGCGTTATATTGAATTTCGGTACATCATCTCATCCCTACTGCCGATCTACTTTTAGCTCCCGACTGTCAACCCTTCCCTCTGGCGTTATTCCTCTCTCCAGATTGTTACCAGCGGCTGGAGTTCCTCGGCGATGCAATCCTAGACTACCTCATAACGAAGCACCTTTACGAAGACCCGCGGCAGCACTCCCCCGGCGTGCTGACCGACCTGCGCTCGGCCCTCGTCAACAACACCATCTTCGCCTCGCTGGCCGTCAAGTACGACTACCACAAGTACTTCAAGGCCATCTCGCCCGAGCTGTTCCACGTCATCGACGACTTCGTGCAGTTCCAGCTGGAGAAGAACGAGATGCAGGGCATGGACTCCGAGGTGGGTCCCCGCTCTCCATCGGCATCGGCCGACAAAGCCTCGCAGGAAGAAACCTAATCTTTACTATTTTAGCCTTTTTTTTTCTTTCTTAAATAATAGTTAACATTCAAAAAACGTCCTGTCTGAAAAGCACGGGCTGTCAGTTTCTATGAATCTGTTTCATATTCCAATGATTTGAGTATTGAAGGGAAAATGCAGTTGGATTTAATTTGCCTGGAAATGGCTATCTTGGCACCAAATCTCTTCTGCTGGAGAGGTACTTTTATGCCTTAGGGACAACATGGGATACACAAAGAGGAAAAACATATCCCCCCCCCCCCCAAAAAAAAAAAATCAGCTGAAAGAAATGGCTCCGGTAATGTGGTACCACTCAACTACTCAGCATTGATTTAATATGAGTAATGATAACATTATAAAGCCGGTAAACGTAGCATGTTTTGAACGGTTATGTGTACATTTCTAGTTAGGTGCTGTGTCAGTGGATGAGCAATTGAAAACGTCTCACATTTGACGCTTTACAAGCCAAGTATGCATATTCAATACTCTTGAGATGGAGTGTGTTATCGTGGCATAACATCCCAGCTTTGCGTGGTCTTCCTCTCAGCTGCGGCGCTCCGAAGAAGACGAGGAGAAGGAGGAGGACATCGAGGTCCCCAAGGCCATGGGGGACATCTTCGAGTCGCTCGCCGGAGCAATTTACATGGACAGCAGGATGTCATTGGAGACGGTGTGGCAAGTGTATTATCCAATGATGAGGCCACTTATAGGTGAGGAGGAGCGAACGGAAACTGATTTGTTTTTCACGCTCGCGTCCTGATTGTGTAGCGGTTCACGCAGGGAACTTAAGTGATTGCAAACATTCTTTATATTTGCCAGTCGTGATGACATGTGATGGGAGAGTTTGAGAGTTGAGGAGGTATATTATGCCTGTTTTTTTTTTTGCTTGTTTTCTTTTTTTATTTCATTACTCCCTCTCGCTATGCCCATACAGAGAAATTCTCTGCGAATGTGCCCCGCTCTCCTGTGAGGGAGCTGCTAGAGATGGAACCAGAAACTGCCAAGTTCAGGTATGGGATCAAATTTTTATTATTTATTGTTACATTTAACATTTGTAATAGTCAGATTTTGATATTCTGTTTTTCTCAATTGGCCAATGTGTTGATTTAAACTAGTTTAATCTAGCGATGCACCGATCAACAGGCCACTGACTATAATCAGCTGATAGACACAGATTGAATGCAGGGTTTTTATTTCTTACTAGAGAAGCCGTTCTTTCAGTGGCCTTGCTGTTTTTAATCACAGAGAGAAACCATACCTGTTTGATTATGGTATTCATGTACTATTAGGGCTGGCCAATATGGTTGAAATCCTCATGATAATCATAAGGATTTTTCTCGATATCAATATATATCACGATATGGCTCACATATGCAAAATCACGTTAAATAATCAAATTAATGTTCATCTCTTTGAACCGAATGGTGATGTTAGGTGTGATGTCAAACAAAACAGAAATATTCAAATAATATTCCTACCTTACCTCATTTTATGAGTTTGTAAGTAAAATTTGCTTGTCATCAATTTAGACAGCAGAAATGTGTGTCACGATATCAAAATATCTTCATATCATCACGATATGATTCCACTGAAAGATTCTAAACGATAATATTGAATTATCGCCCAGCCCTATGTACTATTTTCATCAAATTGACGGCTCGCATATTAATTTCTGACGTGGCGTCATGAATTTCATAGCCTATATGATTAGAAACACAGAATGAAAACACACATTAACTCACACGGCCATAAGAACAATCTGTTAAAGTGCACTTTTGCATGACATGCCATTGTTGATAAAAAAAAAAGTCCAGCAAAAACGTACCATTTCAGTGGTGCAAAATTAGCAATCAAACCCCCTAAAACTCCTGATCGGTGCATCCCTAATTGAACGGCCTATCAGAGACTGTGTACTGTAACCCGTGCCCCCCCCCCCCCCCCCCCCCTCCCCCTCCCACAGCCCCGCAGAGAGAACGTACGACGGCAAGGTCCGGGTGACGGTGGAGGTCGTCGGCAAGGGCAAGTTCAAAGGAGTCGGCCGCAGCTACCGGATCGCCAAGTCGGCGGCGGCCCGGCGGGCTCTGCGCAGCCTCAAAGCCAATCAACCTCAGGTCCAAAACAACTGAGCTTCTCCCGCTTCCCCCCCCCAACGTTAGCACCTAAGCTATTGACGCTAACGGGAAAAAAACAAAACAACAACAACAACAAAAAAACCAGGCGACGCTCACTTCCCAACGCAGCGCGATGCTAGCCCTGTATCTTCAGCCGTCGATGGCACAACCAAGGCAGCCAGGGAACACTGTGTGGAGACGAGACACAAGAAGCAGACTGATCTCAGAACAGATTTCACATTGGATGTTTAATTTTTTTTATTTTTTTTTTATTTTATTTCTTTTTTTTTTTTTTTTTGCGCAAACACAATCTTTACTTTCCCTCTCTGCTTTGTGTAATCACACGAGTGCTTTATTAACGTTTAGCAAAGTGTTAAAAGAAAAAAAAAAAAAGGTCAGGTCGTATTCCTCACTGTTTTCTTTTTTTATGTTTTTTTTTTTTGTTTTTGTTTTTTTTAACCTCTGTGTCAGTGAGATGAGGCTTATGCTTATTGTGTAGTATTAGATTGTACATAGTTCAATCAAAGGTGTAAATCAAAGTATGTAGGAAGGAAAAAAAAAAAAAAAACGCTAAACTCCTCAGCCTGTGCACTAGTGCCAGTTTTAAAGCGGTTTTTAAAACGCTAATGGCGGACATGGCTAACAGAGACCGCTGACGCAAAAACCCAGTGGTGTTTCTGTCTGAAATCTGTCTTGAAATGGTATTCTTAATCATTATTGCACTTATTCCATTAGGGTCTGTTATTTTGAGAATTGTGTGGTCAGATTGACACCAAAATCATATACGTAGCAAAGTATATATATATAAAAAAATATAAAATACATTTATGATATTCTTTGCCTTAGATGCTAAGGCCCAACCCTCATATCCTGCAAAATGGATAGGAATTTCAACATTCCCAGTTACTGTAATTTAAAATAGTTTTTAACCGCACTTGAGGTTGCATGTTCGTGTAGCTTATGTATTAACCATGACAACTGGATGGCTTATATAAATGTTATAAATCTATCAATATATCTAGAGTGTGAGAGAGAGCGATTAGATGTTTATGGCATTAGTGAACATCTTGGTTTCGGTTTCACGTGTTTTTGATACCAAGAACGAATGAATTTGACAAGTCATTCTTGAGCACTAAAATGTCTTTCCATCGGGTGAATTGTCGAGTTTTGATATAACAGCAGATCTACGAGAAAGACATATCACACGTACAATATGCTGCAGACTTTTCTACGAATTGGATACTCGTGCAAGACACACACACACAGAATCTTTTAAAGTACAGTCTTTAGGAAAAGAAAAAGTTCAATTTATTTCAACACACTAGTGGTCCTCACATCCCTTACTTACCAAAGCTATAGCAGATGTGACACTATGAGGTTGAAGTCAGTTCCTAGGGATAAAGGATACCAGCCTTTTGTTTTTGTCATCTTTTCAGTTCCGACAAATTTTGCTTCTTGCCTAAATGTCATTTTTGTTTTTTTGTTTTTTTTCTTATCAATAAGCCCTTTTCACTTGAATACCTCAGTTAATTGCATGCATTTTCTTTTTTTCTTTTTTTTTTTTTTTGGTGCTATGTTTTTTTGTATTAAGCTTGAATTTCTCATCTTTTTGCACTGTAACTATAATACCTCTTTATTTGACCTTTTATTTTGAAATCTGTTTGGTTTGGTTGTCCTATTCTATCAGCCATCAAGCTGTAGAGAGCTGCATTGTTGTCGTTTTTTTTCCCCCCTCCCCTACTTGAGGTTGACGCTTGATGATTTTGGGGGGGACCGGAAGTGTATTCTCTGCACATAAGCCGAACTAATTTTTCCTCATTGATTAGCTCTCAGTTTCATTACTTTTGATCAATGGAGAAGCTATTTATGAATGCTGGGAAAAGCAAACATAAAGGATCGATCAGATGGGTATAAATGCTTGTAGAGGTAATCAGATTGCACTCTAAAACATAAGCTTTTCTGGATTTCTCTTTAATAAGTTCCACTCCTTGCACTCATTTACGCTAAATGGTTACAGTTGTATCCCTAAAGACGGGCAGAGGGAAAGATACTTGACTCATTTCTTCAAAACTATCTTCACGAATAAGTGTCGGAAGAGACATTTGCCCGCGTGTTTCCTAAGCTGTGTTAGTGTGGCTAGCTGAAATCTAATGTAAAGTCAAATAATCCCACCCATAGGTGCTACTACCTCAAAAGACACTGCACTCTGCTCTCTGCCAGGCACTTGTCTTTATATATGTACATCAAAAAAAATAAAAAATCAGCAATGTTTATTCCTGGACAAGACTGCAATTTAACAACTATCTATGGCAGTGACACATACTGTAGTATTTTTACTGTGATATCTGTACCTTGAAAAATGAGGTCTTGTCTAAGTCACTTATACACACACACACACACAGATAATGCTTTGCACCGAGTCTACATTCCCTCAGAGTAATTTGTATCTGTCATATGTCTTGAACAACACCACAAAAATTAATCCCAGTGCCTTCTATGGAAAGAGATTGGTGCCAGTAGAGACTTTATTTGAATTAAATAAATTGAATTCTGCCATGCTCATATTGAACACTTGAATTCAAAAAATGTATTTGTTGAATAAATGAGTTCAAAAATTTAATTTGTAAGCTAAAATTTGAAGTTGCGTGCAATGGCTTGAAATTCAACGTTATTATTATTGAATTTAACTCAAAACTATAATTTCACATCCAGTTTTCGCAACTCAGATTGAGCTCTCTGAGACGCACATCCAGGGGATTTAGGAAATGCAAATGAGCAAAGATTCAATCCAACAACATCAGACTGCCTACTGCTACTAGTAGTAGTTTTCACTAGCTAGTAGAAGTTTTGTCCTAGTCTCGTGTCTGCTTTTTCACTAGCTACCTTTCCACCAGGAAAGAAAAAATTGCGCCAAAAGACCGGAAACCACTGAGAGTGCATGTTCAGAATTGTGAAAAATAATTTCATTGTATCAATACGCTCTCCAATGTTGCTGGATTGAATCTTTGCTTGTTTGCGTATCTTAATTCCACCCAAATGTGTTCTGTGAATCTGACTTGAGAATACTGAATTTGAAATTAGTTCGTTTTTAGTTAAATTCAATAATGATCACATTCAAAATGTACCTTACAAATTCAACGTTTGAATTCATTAATTCAACACATTTATTTTTTTGAAATGTAATCGTTCAATTCAAATTTATGCAATTCAAATACAATCTCTGCTGGCACTAATCACCTTCCATACCTTTCGACTTCAACAATCCTAGACAAGTATCTAATGCCGCAGCTTTGTGAGCCGACAGCTTGATTTCTAGCGGATCCGTGTGAACGCAGTACCGACGTTGGGTGCCATACATTTCATTTGGCTTTTTGTTTGGGTTCCACAAACAGCCATATAAAGAGTGAAGTGTGAATTCATTGTGAAATCCTTCAGTTATTATGTGAAAAAAGGAATGTGAACTATAGTAGTGGGAATTCAGTTGCATCATCTAACTTTTTGGGGGTTAAAGTACCTTTAATCTCGCTATCAGACGGAGTGCAATCTGTAATTATTTCTCAAGCGAGTGTCTGACCCTGTACTTGCGTAAAAAACCTTAAATCTGGCTTTTGATTTCCCCTTTAGAAAGAGAAATGGATCAGTGTCAGACTTGAGGCTTTGGAGTGTAACTGGACTTCCAGCCCCTGCCAGTCGCACCATCTCCAACACTTCAGTCTGCAGTGTACCTACAGCCATTTTTACATTCACGTAAAAAAAACAAAAATTTTTGGTTTTATTTTTGGGCCGTTGAATTCGTACAGCCAGACACTAATTTTCCGCGTGAGTCGAAATCTGGGAGGGAGGAGGGACGGATTACTAAAAAAAAAAAAGAATGTGAAATCACTCATACGGTGCCACGCCCATTCTTTATTTTTGTCTGTGACTGATGAAAAATAAGGACATTCTCACAAATAATCATTTAAGCCAGACGTGGCATCCAATTCCTACAACCTCGTATGTAATTTTTTTTTTTTTTTCTCAGAGGGAGGTCTATTTTTGCGACTGTTGAAGTTAAGGTGGTCCTGCGTTATTCGCGGCGGACTGTGTTCTCTTACTGGCATCTTTTGTTGTTTTTTATTTTTTTTTGGTTGTTTTTTTTCTTTTTCCTTTTGTACATGTAGCACAATTGAGCATTGCACTTGGGCGCCATACTTTACCTCATGTCAGAGTGTGAAAGGGAGTGAAAGACGGGAGAGAAAAAAAAAAAAAAAAGTGTATATATGATGCCGTTATGTTAAAAGAGGACTAACTTGTGGTTCGGGCTTTTGCTGCTGTTTCAATTGCTGGTATTATACAATTCTATTTAAAGAAAAAAAAATAAGGGGCTACGGGAGGGGAGACAAATGTGCCTGCAGGTTATCATCTGATGAATACACTGTAGTAAAGAGATCTCCGCAATTTGAAAAATGTATGGACGTCGTGTACATAGATGTCCTGCCTTAAACGACTTTTTGAAATACATTGAATTGTAACCCTCAAACTACCATGTCCAAGCATGACTTGAATCACGCGAAATGAACTGTCCCTCTTGGTTCAATTCTGTTTTGACTACTTTCATACGGAAATATTGCATGTCCTCTAAACGATGCACCCGGTCTATTTTGTATTTCTCCTGTGGTGTGTTAGTTTGGTCTAGTGAGGCGAACCTCCCCCAGCCCTTTATTGGCAACTTAAAGGAAAAATCCACCCTCAGATACTCGTACACTGCCATCATCAATCTGCGATGTCCAACGCATTCCCGGAGTTGTTTTGTGGTGAAGTGGTTTTTTTTTGGGTGTACCCACTTTCTATCAACCTGCCTCTACTTCTACTTAAGTCGGTGATTTCCTAAATTTTCCAGAATGCCTTTTCGACAAGCCCCAGAGACGAGGTGTGAACTTTCGATCAAAAGCGGGGCATATGGGGGCATAAATGGCTTGAAAGTGTGATCATTCAACAGTGGGTGATACATGTCTATGATCGCGGCCACGCCCCTTACTCAAAGACACATTGATTGCATTGCATTCTGGTCTATTGAGGCTACCGTAGGTGGAGAAATTGGTCTCTCTCCTCTTCTACGATGGATTTCTCCCTGTATGATTGTTGAACGTCTCTCGGTGCAAAACGGCGGCTCTAGAAAGAAGCCCTCGCTCTTTGATTCCGAGACTGACGCCAAAAAACCCGACGTCTACGTACGTTATCCGTAAGAAAAAGAAAAATACCCCGCCAAACGACAAAAACGGGCCCAGAAATGCAAAATACATCGTACAATAGCTGTTTTTTTTTTTTTTAAACGGTGCTTAAGTGTTTTAGGCTGGATTTTTCCTTTTAAGTTCCACTGGGAAAGTGTTAGAAGTTAAAAAAAGCGAAATGCCTTCACGCAGCAAGACATCGGGCGCACCGAGCCAGCAGGGAGCGAACAGCAGAACACCAGCAGAGCGGGAAACGAGAAAACGGAACGACGGACGAACTCTTTTATCAGTATGGGGAATTATGGGCCATCAACAACCTGCAGCGGAAATTTTAAGGGACATCGGAATAAAAAAAACAAAAAAAAAACAAAAAAAAAATCGAACTCCTCACTCATACTGTAATACCGTGCTGCAGTGGTTTGCGGTCTGCACCTTATGGATCACAAATACCTTTAATTTTTTTTTTTTTTTTTTTTTTTTTCTTTTGTAATAATTGTAGCCGAGTATATCTACAATAAAAAGTAATGGTATGGTCGTTCACTTTTGGTCTTGTGGGGTTTTTTTTTTTTTTGTTTGTGGTGCGGATAGTGACCTCAGTGCCGGTCTGGACTGTGGAAAAGCAGCTTTGCCCGCTTTATGAGCCGTCTGAGGGTTCAGCCTGTCACTGTTCTGCAGCCACGGCTCTTTGTCATTTTTATTACAACACACTAGGAGCGGATGAGGTATGTATAAAGAATTATTTTACTCTCTAGGGACTTTTTAAAGGGACTACCTGTAGAATCAGAGAGAACTGAGAACTGGTTTGGCTGGGTTTTTGTATGTGACATGAGGAATTCCCTCCTGATCTCAGCTGAACAAACATCTCAGCAGCTACTTGATAGCGTCACTCTATAGAGAGCCTAAGTCCCGCCCCCTTCCGGTGGACCACCATGGGACCTTATTTCGGAAAAAATACGTACGGTAGTCAACGGCGAGAGACAAGTAATCGTTTGATCCCGTTTGAATTGTGCCATGAATTACACATATGGTGTTTTGTCAATTTAAAAGATAATTTTGCAAGTCAAGAAAGTGGCAGTTGTCAGCAACTGTCAACATGGCGGCACTCGTAAACCCTAATTTTTTGGCTTCAAAATGGCCCTTAAGAAATCTTTTTTTTACACACTATGGTTTTGACCAAGAAATCTTCAACTTTTAATCGTCAACCACCATACGTTTTACAACATTTCACTTTTTTTCTCAGGTTTTTTTTTTTGCCCATAGAAACAAATGAGTGGGCAAATCGTAAACACTTTTAAAAGATGAACTCTTTCCATTGAGTTCAGCTGAATCAAGCAGACTCAACAGTTGCTTTCAATTCACTCACACATATTTTCTACAGAAGATGTACATGTTTAGGTTTTTTTAGGCATTTAGTTGATCCAAAGAGATTTACAATGAGTTTTAGTTCATGTTTTCAATGCAGGGGTTGGATGCTCTTTAGAAAAAAAGTGAAAGGAAAAAATGAAATGGGGGGAAAAAAAAAAAAAAAAAAAAAAAAGAATCAAATGAAATGGAAAAAATCCAAGTGTCCAAATCACTTTGAAAAGGCTTTATGCTATTGGCTGATCCTATTAAAATGGTGAAAACTGCCTGGATCACTTTGAACGGCTTCCACCAGGATATGGCAGCTGCTAAATGTAATATGGACAAATTATGTTGGACACCGTTTTAAACTCATATGTGCTGAGCAATTTTCTTTCAATGGTTTCATACATACATCATGTTAAGTGTCCCATACACACAGGTTCTCCATTTATTTTCTGCAGGTTTTTATCTCTTTACTAGAAATCCTTCCTTTTTATTCAAATTGTAACAGGACAAAAATGATGTCATTCATCATGAACTACTTTCAATAACTTTTTATTCAGAAACTAGTTTGTGTAAAACAAAAAAAGCACAAGGACATTCACTGACACCAAAAGATGCCTCTGCCTTATTCTCACTATAAAACCTCTTTAAAAATGGCTAATGAAATATAAAAAAAAATACATCATGGTTATATGAAAATCACCTTTTATGATGAGGATTTGGCTTTGCCATGCTTTCAAGAAGCTGACAGTGTCCAGAAAGAGGTAGAACTTTCATTTCTTTTATTGAAATCATTTATTTGGTGGTTTCTTGCATTTGATTAACATTTAATTCCCATCCAAAACAATATAAAGAGAAGGAAAAACCATAGTTGCCAATGGGATTAAATAGGCCACCTTTAATGAAGTTAAGGATTTGAACTTAAATTCCCCTTTTTTTTATGACAGACCTTATTCAAGCCTATCCCCCATTGACATGCCATTCATTCAGCGCTCCCCATAGAAAGAGCTGTGTTTTCACTCCCTCAGTCCTGTTCTTCCACAGATCGTCTACTGATCTCCCTTCGGTGTCTCCGGGTCTGAGGCTCGTCAGCAAGCACCCACTATATTGGCTCGGCCCGAGAGGTGCCTGCTGACAATACACCATACTACCGCACTGCAGGGAAGCCGGGAACAAGCGGGACAGCTGCTGTACCAGGACCAGGCCCCTCGGGACCAAAGCAGACGGATCAGTCAAAGTCCGGTTTCCTATAGGATCAGTCTTCATCCTGGTTTGGGTAATACTTCCAGGACCGAATAGGTTTACAGTCGATCAATTCAAAACATAAACTACAGTTCATGATGAAAATTGGTATTTCTCAATCCAAGAAGGTTTCGATATTTCAAATTCTAAAGAGCGTCTACTTTCTGAATTCATTGACTCAGTTTATCAGCCTTTTTATTTGCAGAACAGTTTATCCAGCTTTTTAGGCTGACATAAATCTTTATGACGTAAATATATAGTCGGCTACATTACACTTAAGTAGTATCAAACTCATGTAGGTCATATGAGAATAGGGTCTTTTAGGGGGGAAAAATGTAAATGAAATCTTTTCTGATTGAAAGTGAATTGAACCGCAGCCTGACTGGGAGGCCACCAGGTATTTTGCTAATCCCCTCATACTGTAGTGAAGCCTGTGTGGCTGAGCTGACCTGGGTAGAAAGAATGTACTGTACGCCTTGTTTGATGAGGTGAACAAGGACGGGCTTCAGGGCAACAGGATCTCACACAAATACGTGAAATGAACACGAACTCTAAAAACGTCGATTTACGTGCTGTGGACATGTCTTATGGGAAAATTAAACTAACTTGTCTTTAATTGTTAACTCAATGGATGTCAAAGTTTGTCAGTTTCAACGTACAATTGCTAGTTGTCCACCTCAGAACTTCCTGAATTCAGAATCACGTGTTCGTGACTTGTGGCTTACAATGATGGCAGAACATCTTACCCAGCGTTCACTAAACTAATCATATCATCGTCAAATAAATATTGAAATATGGTTAGCTTACTTGCAGACTTCCCAGCATGCATTGCATTGGCATTAACTCTCCAGAAAAACTTCCTTCTAGTTATTACTGTTATTTTTAAAATAATAACCGTGAAACCACAAAATTAACTAATTGATACTCCTCCTCACGAATTAACTAAGTAAAATTGGAATGTGGTTCATCCATTCGTGGACTGAACAAGACCAGGCACTTCCTTCCTTCCATTGAACTTATCTTTAGTTTTACTTAGGGCTGAACAATTAATTGAAATTTTATCGAAATCGCAGGTGAAATGTGTGTCAAAATAGCATTTTAAATGAAATATTGTGGTGCTGCAGAGATGTCCTGGCCTACACATCATATTCTACAGACTTAAGAAAACATCTTTGTTTGGTACAGATCCCTGCAAAAATCACACCATTATCATTTTAATACGTTTTTCAATGAAAATGAGAATAATGATGTACAAATGATCATTCCCTCTAATATCGCAAGTCATATCGCAATTGCAATATCAGTCAACATAATCGCAATTAGATATTTTTTCAAAATCGTTCAGCCCTAGTTTTACTACAGTAGAACAAGCAATAAACGGACATAACTTTTAAAGGCAGCAAAGAAACTTGTTTTTAAGTTGAGGCGGCTTATTATTTAATGGTTTTTACAGTGTGCGGATTAAATATCTCGCCTGCCCCGTTTATACTGTAAGTTCAATGCAAATAAGGTCAAGCGCTGCGGCGGAGGGATTTGCCAAAGGGCCACAGTGTGGGAATGAGCGGGGCTTAATGGTGACTTATTGCCTGTGTTGACGATGTGCAGGCCCTCGCCGCGTCATCCGAGCCATTTATTCTGCGCGCTGTAAAAACAAAAGGAGACCACGGATAAATATGGGGGTGGTGGGTGGGGTGGGGGGGGTCGCTTGTATTGTTTCCCACTCGGCCCTTTGCCAAAAAAAAAAAAAAAAAAAAAAAAAAGCTGAACTCCCCGGCTAGCGCTAAAACCGTCCGTCACTCAGCGCGCACGACTCGCCCTCTCGACCTCGCTGCATCTTGTTATTCTCCACCTTTTTTTTTTTTTTTTAAAGCCCCTTGGCATTGCGGGACGATTGAAATTGAGCGGAGCACACACACACACACACACACATAGACGCAAATGTAAAAGCAGACCTAAGAATTCTCTGTCATGCGTCATTTACTCGCGGATATACGCGAGTCGGCTCGGCTCACGTTGATTATTCCGTCTTCGTCTTTTTGTCGTTTTCGGAGGACGACACTAAATTACAGTCTGACAATTACAATGCACAGCGGTGGCTTGTTAATACTGAGGCTTACTGATGGGCCTGGTCTTCCTCAGGCCTAACCACATCCAGGTGTGTGTGTGTGTGTGTATGTGTGTGTTCCCTACTTTGGGCTTAGACATGGGGTGAAGAGTTATTTCTATGATTCTTAATGCTTTTTTTTAAGGGAAATACCACCCATCAAATACAATAGGTATGAAAACAGGGGTAGGATTTTCAAATGTAAATAAAAGCAATAAGCTAATGCTAAACTTTTTTTTTTTTTAATTTCCAGTCTGTTGTAGGCACGATTTTTATGGCAGGATTTCTGGGTAACGGAAGTCCTCAAAAGTCAGACGGTTACCTCTATATCATGTGGGACCACCGATGTGTGAAGTTGCCTAATGCAGCTTGGAACACATTCTAACGGGAATACCACCCATCATGCCCGTCAAAAAATTTTCTTAATTTTGTACTATTTTCCACAGTAAAGACACCAAAACTATGAAGTAACACACATCGAATTACGCAGTGACCAAAAATCATCTTATATTTTCGATTCTTTAAGGTAGCCGCCCCTTTGCCTTGATGGAAAGGCTTTGGAAAGAAATTCATACACAGGCGTCAACGTCACTATTTATATTTGTGGAAGAAACACATTTCACGCATTTAAGCATAAGCCTTTAGATCAAAATGGCTTTAAGAGAATGAAAAAGATAGTATAACCAAGCAGGTGTCCCCAAACCTTTCGATCCCTTTTCTATCCAAAGACATTGTATTTTTCATTCTTCGCTTAATTGGCCCTTAGCAGCCCCCTGATATACAACTGCATTTTTCGCCTATGTAATGAAAACCAGCACGAACCAGAAGTAAATATCGCGACCCTAATGAGAATCAAGCTGTTGATTGAAGCCTTAGAGAGAGTTTAGTGAATAGGAAGGACGAGTCGATGGCGCCTGTTTAGGGAGATAATCAACGTAATGTCAACTTTCCGTGATGTTGCGGCCGCCGCGGCTGATTTGCTCCGCGAGGCCGGTCGGGTTCGTAGGTTCCCCCCCCCCCCCCCCCCTTATTTTATTTTATTTTTTTTTCTGATGAGACGCAAATGCAATCTGTGAAATATTGAAATGAGGTTCCGAGGGGCATCGGAGGCCCCGGGAACAGCATGGGAACTTATTGGGAGAGATGCGGCGTAATTAAAAAAAAAAAAAAGAAAATCATTTCGGCTCCTGCGCGGCCTATTTCCATCCGGCCGCCGCCGCCACCGCCGCCGCCACGGGTAAATTGCTCCCTCTGCTCCCGCGATGATGGTAATGAGCGGTGTTTAGGCCCGACACCACGTCTCTTTGATTTAACCTAAATGAGAAATATGCCATCAACAGGGGGGGACTCAATCATAGGGACTTTAAATATGATATGAGCCCAGCTGAACTGGAGGGGGGTGAATCGCAGTGTAAAAGTATGATATTAGGTCGGCTGATGGAGAGGGATATTCAGACATCAGAGGCGTGTGTGTGTGTGTGTGAGAGCCTTGAGTCATGTCAACCCATCTAGAAAAACCTTATTATACAGATAATACATATGTATATCAGTTTCAGCGTTCTCGTTATCACCGACCGCAGGTTTTCACTTCATTTCACTTCACAGTGCGTCGCAAACTCTAATTGTCTACTTCACTCTGACACGAGAGACACCGAGATCTGATCCCCTCCCACACTAAGTATTCATTTGAGAGGGCCAAAAACACATTTTATGGACTGAGACTAGACTTTCTGATGTCTAACTTCCATTAACCAGCAATCCGCCATGGTGAATAAAACGTTGTACTTGTTAGCAGGGCCGGCTCTAAACCGCTGGAGGCCCCGGGCGAAATTTTTGCGGAGGCCCCCCCCCCTTTTAAGACAAATCCTGCTCACCATCATGCAATAAAGACTGAGTAAAAATGTAGCGTTTAATGCTTTTTGTTTGTTACCAGTTATAAGATGCAGCACATGAATATCAAAATAAAAATGTATTCAAGGGGGGCCTCAGCCAATGAGAGCCATCTTTTGCTGGGGGTGGGGCTTCCCTGAATCGCTGACCAGAAATTCATTGAATTCACCTGTACAAGATCTGTACTTGTTATTACTCTGGTTGTGCTGTAGTGGAGAGATGATTTTGGAATAATCCATTGAAGCTATGTTGGGAACACGATCAAACATTTTATTTTATTGTTTATTTTTACAGGGACAATGTACAATTTAAAAGAAATTGCAGCTTCCAGCTAATTTGCATCTGCTGTCCCTGGGCAGGAATGCAAACAACACACACAATCACAGGTCATGCTGTACAAAACAGTAAAAAAAAACTGTATACCCAGCATTTTTCTGAAAAGTTGAACATTTCTCAATTTTGGGGAATTTCTCAATTTTGGCAGTGGGGGAAAAAACAGTGTGTGTGAACCCAGCCTAGGTTAGCTATTTCTTTTGAGAAAAAGAATGAAAGTGAAGAAAAGTATTTTCGCTGTGTTATTCCATCAAATACATAATAGGAAAATACTTTTCTTGTCATTTGGCATTAAAATTATGAGTATGAGATGGAGTAATCTTAAATGCAACCAAGAGATGCAGGTTCAACTGAGTGGTACAATTGTGCATTTTGTAGATGCTATTCTGGTTTCTTAAACTACCAAAACGTGTCCTCAAAATAGTGATATGGTGCTCTGGATATATAATCCATGCGCTCTTCACAAGCTTATAAAGAGTCAGTCACATATTGGTGATCATGTTTAAATGTGGCCTGTCCTGGGTGTGTTGCAGCACCTGATTGTGTTTACATGGCCTGAAGGTTAAGTGGCTAAATATGTTGCAATATTTGGGGGATTTGCCTATTCAGTGTAAACAGACAATGGATATTAACATACCAAATCCTTACTAGGCCTATCTGCAATACCTAAAAGGTTCCGTTTAAGTTGCATTTTTTCCTAAAATACACAGTTTAACGAGATCGAGGGAACGAATTGTATCTCGTGCGCATGTTACAGTAAATCGTGGACTCGTTACAACTTTTTTTTCTCTCCCAATGGCCTCTCCCGGGTTCCGTACCTATAAGAAGAGGGACGAGGACGTCATGCGTGGGCAAAAGACAACTCTCGAGGAGCAAGATCGACCCGTGGAGGAGCTCCGAGCTGACAAGGCAAGGAAATAGCGGGAAAGCAAAAGGTGATCATTGAGGAGCAGGACGGAACCATGGATGTGCTCAGCAGTGTGAACAACATGCTATAAACATGGTTCCAACAAGTCTCTCTCAACAACAGACCCCACGAGGCCACGAGGGAACTGAGGCTGGAGGTAGGTGGTTGTTGTTTTGTTTTCAGTAACGTTCAAAAAATTCCACACCTACAAGCTTAGTAGTACGGGGCCCCCCCTGGGGTCACCTGAAAAAAATTGATCTTCTTTTAGGCCTGCCTCTTCCCCTACTAGGTGCTGAAGATGAAGATGTAGATACAAGGTAGTACAAGGGAGAGCTGCTACTTGTGAAGTGCTTGGTTGTGCCTCTTCCTCCTGATGTTCAGCACTGTATATAGACATATGAATTTAAGAGGAGAGGAAGAGGGAGAAGAGAGAAAGACATGAGAGAGAAAACAAGGAGAGAAAGAGGGAGGAGAGAAAGAGGAGAGAGGAGAACAAAAGAGAAAGAAGAGGGAGAAGAATGAAAGAAGAGAGGAAGAGGGTGAAGAGACAGAGAGACAATAGACATGAGAAAATAAGGACAGGAAGAGGGAGGAGAGAGAAAGAGGAAAGAGGGAGAGGGAGGAGAACGAAAAAGAAAGGGAGGAGAAAGGAAGAGAGGAAGAGGGTGAAGAGAGAAAGGAGAGAGAAAACGAGGAGAGGAAGAGGGAGGAGAGAGAAAGGAGACGGAGGAGAACAAAATAGAGGAGAGGAAGAGGGGGGAGAAAGGAAGAGGGAGGAATGGGAAAGAGAGGAGAGGGAACGGGAGAGGAGGAAGGAGGAAAGAGAAAGTGAGGCAAGGGAGGAGAGAACAGAAGGAGAGGGAGGAGGAGCAGAGAGGAGAGAAGCAACAGAGGACGAATAGAAAGCTGCGAGAGAGAGAGAGAGAGGAGGAAGAGGAGGAGGAGGAGGAGGAGGAGGAGGAGAAGATCAGCAGCCATCAGAAGGCCAGTCAACAGCAGAAGACTGAGGAAGAGGAGAAGGCCCTGAACCCCGAGCCAGAGAGGAAGATGGTGATGCTGCATGGGGAAAAAAAGAATTACAGGGAAGCTGGAGAAGCAGAGGAAGATGGGGCTGGAGCCTCCTCCTCACATTCAGAAGGCGCTGGAGGAGAGGAGGAAGAAGAGGAAGAGGAGAAGCTGAAACTGAAGGAAGAGGAGATGCAAAGAGAGCTGGAGGAGAGGAGGAGGGCAAAGGAGCAGAGAGACAGAAAGTTCGCTGAAGAGGAAAGAAGAGCGAGAAAGGCCTTGCCGGTGGTGAGGAGGATGGAAAAAGAGAAGAGGGAGGAGATAGAAAGACAGGAGAGAGAAGAGGAGAGGGAGAAGCAGGAGAGAGAGGGGGAGGAGGAAAGACCAGAGAAAGACAGGGGAAAGAGAGGGAAGCGAAGGAGGACCTTCAGTTTACTTTTATAATATATTTCATAGAAGTACACTATGTCAGCGCTGTCTGCTGTAGATACATGGTTTCTTTTTTTTTTTTACTTGTATTTAAAGCCTCATAGGTATGTTTATTAGTTACAAAAAGGGTAGTGGTGTGCACATCCAACCTACATTAAGGCCAGATACTGGATAAAATAGCCATGAAACGTGGTTCAACAAAGGATTATCCACACACTGGATTAGAGCTCCATTCATAATGCTGTATTTAATGCAGCAAAGCAACGTTTCTAGGCTAACATCTTCCCAAGATCCAAATGAAGCCTTAAAGGATAAGGCTGGTGTTTTTTAATGCATTGCTTACCGTCAACAAATCCTATGAAAATAACAAAATCAACAATGTGTTTGCTCTACTCCCGTTACTTTCTGACTTCCCATGTACCATTTTTAGCCGCCAACCCCGAAGTCATTGGCTCCAATTGTAAGCTAAAAACCTTGAAACACAGCTCACAAAGACATAGTTTCCATTTTAAAAATCACTAACTGTTCCCATGAAAAGTCAGGCTGTTGTAGTTATTACCAAATCAAATTCAAATGGGAACAAATTCTTCATTACGCGAATGCAAACGTGTTTACAGCCGGCTTAAGTTGTTTGAGGAAAAAAGTCGGCCGGCCCGGTGCATCGTGATGATGAAATATGCTGCAGAGCAGCAGCATGGCTCTGTGACGTGTTTTTAATCGTTTTTTTTAATACAATGGAGTTCTATGGCTGCTGGGACATGGCTTCATTGGGCACCGGCTACATGGACAAGACTTGTTGGCAAAACAAAATCATTGCTGATTTTGTTATTTTCATAGGATTTGTTGACAGTAAGCAATGCATTAAAAAACACAGGCCTTATCCTTTAAAGAACAGAGCTGAATGTGCAGCTGAAACACATAGAAAACATGTATTCTATAACTAGCCTACAACATACATAACTTTCACTAAGATGTGACTTAACCTCTTGTACTGTTTCTTTTTTTTTTTTTTTAGATTTACTTGCGAACATCAAGCAGAGGTAGTCCTGGCGGGGCTGGAAAAGTGGAAGGAACTGGTGGAAAAAAGAAGAGAAAAGGCAGGAGGAGGAGGATGAGTGGAGAGCAAAGATGAGGTAGAAGGCGCTGAAGAAAGTTGAGGTGAAAACGGAAAGGAAAGGAGAAGAAATTACTAATTTTACCCCACCTCTTCATTAACCAGCCCTGTGTTTGGAACCGCATATGAACATACTACATACGACATAGTAATCAGTGTGTGCATGCTGTATACTCAAGTGATGATTCAGCATACTCGTACCAGTACTAATACACCACAGGACCAGGGCCCAGAATTGAAGAAAGAAAACAAAAAAATAGCCTCCTTTTATGGAATGGCACAGTACTTTGTAGCGTCCTGAGGAGAGCTTGTGGTTCAGAGAGTCTTAGCCCATGGCCGACGGATTTTGGAGAACATCATAACGTAAAAGAACAGGCGAGATAGAGGACTGTAAACAATGACCGGCGCACGGAAGAGGAAGTTTTTGCCCGGATGACCGCTGGCTCCACCGGAAACCCCGAAATATTGGCCATCGCCCCCAGAGTCTAATCGTAAATGCTGACGTACAGTAAGGGCGGATAGAAGGTGCAAAACGGGTGGACGCTGAGACTGGGCCATTCTTGCCACTGTAGTACATCTGGGCATTTTTCACGTACACAGAATCAACACATACTATACAGCGGAAACATACTGTGCAGGTTCCTGCCACGGCGCCATCCCTCAAATACTTGCACACCTCAACCGTTTTGCTCTGCCACCGAACACCTCCACCCGTTCCTGAGATTTCAACGCACAGTATGTCATTTCTGCCACTAGGGGTCTCTCAATCAAAACAGTAACAAAAGACGTAGTTTGATGATGTCGTGAAGTAGTCTGGGATCATGGGAATGAATAATCGTGATCCGTCACGAGTGAGCGATAAAAACAATAGAATGAAAAAAACAATAGAGCGGCTAGTTGGCCGACTTCCTTCCTCACTCTCTGACGGATCATCTGGTGTTTCCCGTGTTTCCCCGGAAGTTAGGGGGGTAAAGGGGATATGACGCCATGACAGGAAGTTAGGGGGTAAAGGGGATATGACGCCATGACAGGAAGTTAGGGGGTAAAGGGGATATGACGCCATGACAGGAAGTTAGGGGGTAAAGGGGATATGACGCCATGACAGGAGACCAAATGAAACGCACCGTTACCTTGAATAAAATTACGGATTTCTCTGGGTTTGAACATTGTTGGAAACATTTGGGATAATGGAAGTACACAATTCAACAAAATATATAACATAGGTCTAGTCTAGTCTAGTTTTTAGATATTTTAATGTGGAAATGTTACATATTATACCCTTAAGTCGTCTGACAATATCATCTGAAACCTCTGGATGACAAACAATCTTCACTGCTATGGACAGTCTTCAACACCGATCAACTGTGACCTTCAGCGACATCAGGACTGGATTTCCTCAGCCAAATATCCTGTGTAATCTACTCTGTTGCTATGATTGATAATAATTGATTGATAGTTGGGTAATAAAAACATGACTCGGCAATGTGGTTCTAATATTTCCATATTTCTGTCCATTTGCCCTAATCTGTAGGACGACAGTTTGCACAATTCTGATCTGTGAGCTTCCACATGAATATGTTACTTCATCTGTAAATATGATCTGGCAATGAGAATAGCTAACAGTGTACATTTGCACATCTGGAAACATTTCTGTTTACAGGCTACCTCCATCTGTAAATGTGACAAGGTGAATATCTAACAATGCACATCGTAACATATCTTAGTCAACCTGTGTTTGAGGAATATTTCATTTTTCCAGGCCTGAACCTCTTCAGTTTACCTTGGCTTTCTATGAATATTCTTGGTGCATAGCATAGGCTGCTTACCCTGCACTCAAGTGGTGTTGGATTTACTGTCTGAACGAGTTTCTGACCAGGAAGTGCCACATCAGCACTTTATTATGATCAAGTCAGAGAAATCGGGATCGTAGATGCAGCAGGAATTAGCCGAGTTGTGACATAATGGCTCTTTCCAACATGGCTGAACAGAGCAGAGTCGTACGTGAACGGTAAGAAATTGTATAAAATAAAGCCGAAAATGAACCACACGTACAAATTTAAAACACATGGGCATTCCTTGATAACTATAGTGCCACGGCTTTCAATTTCCTGTGGTATTTACATTCATAATGCTCTGTAAAAGCCGAAGCTAAGCTATCACGAACTCTATCGCTAACGTTAACCTAGAAGGCTGGCGATGTGCGTAGTTGAGGAAACGGTCTCCAATTTTTCGATCATAACTACGTACTTGGATTGCCGAGTTGTGACATATTCCCGACGTACGACCCGACATTACTTGAATGTAGGGAGGATTATGCCGAACGCTAGCTAACGTTAACTAACATTTTAAGAATGTCACATCTTAAAAACATTCATTTTGCAGACAGTTTCTATGCGACAGTAGTAACTGGCTGGTGCAAGACGAGGCCTAAGACTGGAATCATACACTTCTAATAGTTAAAAGTGGTTCACTGACTACTAGAGGATCCATATTCACTTGAAAACGTATACGTTTAGTTTTCCATTGGGTGTTCTTGGACATAAAGCCTTCTCAGTAGAACCATGCATGCAAGATCTTTGAAAAATGTATAGTTTATACATTAAAAAGTATATGCTCCACTTAACATCTATAAGGTTTGTCCCACATGCACAAGCTGGAGAACCCCTTAGGGTGCCGAGTTGCACCCTTTTAATTCAAAGTGTTCATCTAGAACTTTAAGAACTAAAAGAAATTGCAAACCTGTAACAAAAACAATAAAATAAAATTAATAATGTATTTCTGATGTTATAGTGGATACAATGAATTTTAAAACGGTGAGTTTCACAAATATGATGAAATTGAAGGGGAAACCAAATTAAAATAACTTTTTTTTTTTACTAATTTCATTGAAGGGAAAGGGATAATTGTCCCAAAATCCTGATCCTGGACCCCCCAAACAAAGAGCAACAGTGGATTTGTTCAGAAGTGATGTGCCTGAATTTAGACAGCTGTGTGTGTGTGTGTGTGTGTGTGTGTGTGTGTGTGTGTGTGTAAAAAGGAGGGCTCTGTGTTTCATCTCTCTATGTCAGACCGGTGTACAAGTGTGTTTGACCACCTCACCCCCTGAAATTCCATCCACAGATACATCATCAAATACTACACAACCCACTACCGTGCTCAGTGGTAGAAGACTGGTTGTACAGGTCAGGCCAAAATGCATCTTTCTACTGCTGCATTTTATTAAGTCTGATGAAAATCTTAAACCACACTTGTACTTTCTAATATGTTTATACTTGCATCATTGTGTGAAATCTGCCCTAAAAATAAATCTGACTTTAACCTTGGAACTCTGTCGACTTTCCCTGGATAAATAAAGCCTACAAAAAGATTTTTTTTGTCATATGCAGTGAGTAATTTGTATTATTTGTGACACCAGAAATGGCCAAAGTTGAGCTGGCAGTTGTATCTTGCTTGGTGAGCTCCATGACTGACAATTTCTAGTCAAATACTAAAAGACACATACTGTAGTTTATTACATTAACCGTCTTATGCCAAGATGGCATCCTGCCTCTTTTGAGGAGCACAGCCCATCCCAGTTGAGTTGAGCTGACCTTATTATTTCCATTATGTTAGCCTATGATTATTAGTCATTAGTAACTCAAGATGAAAATATTAGCTTGATTGTGCCTGGTATTCTGGAGGCACGCTAGCACGCTACCAGCAGACATGCATTATTAGAATAGAAACTAAGTCGAATGATTGTTGTGTGCTTTGAGCGTTGGACCGCAGCAATTGGCGTGTCGGTTTGAATTAGAGGCTGATCACTTCAAGCTCCGCTGTCTGAGTATCATGTTTTCACTGCAAATCATGAAGCACCACAGGACAGAGGGCTTGGCGGTGATGTTTGGAGGATTTGCATGTGTGTGTGTGTGTGTGTGTGTGTGCGTGACTGCCTGCGCACACTGCGAGCATCTTGGTTGACAACACTAGGCTCACAGAATTTGGTGAATTAAGCATGAACTCTGAAATCCCCAAATTTGTGCTGTGCACAGGAATAATGTGGATTACATTCCACCACCCTGAAATAATTATGTGACAATAGCATGAATTGGACATGCCATTTTCACGTGTTCTTCGTGTGAAAGGGTTAGCTAAGTTAAGGCTTTGGTTAAGGTTAAGGTTTGGGTTAGGCAACTAAAAATTTGGTTCAGGTTAGGGTTAAGGTTTTGGTCATAGTAGTAAAACTCTGAAAATGTAAACTTCACTCCCAGTAGAAAACTTCTTGTTATGAGTTGAGAATTGAACCCGGGTTGCCAAAGTGTAAGTTAACTGTATTCGCGCCCCCCCCAGTCTTTTTTATGGAAGTCAATTCCATACCAAGTAAATTGTTTTGATGAGTTGACATAGCTAGCTAGCTAATTTGGTAGCATTAATAAAAACAAAACTAAAAACAGTTAGGAACTGAACCCAAGTTGCTGAAGTTCCCCACCAACCCCCACCCCCAATCATTCTTTTATGGAAGTAAATTCCATAAAATGACATTGTTTTGATGAGTTGACGTAGCTAGCTAGCAAGTGCTAATTAGGTAGCATTAATCAGAGCTTACCATTGACCTCAACAATGGATGCAACCGTTCTCCAAGCATCATTTTGAGATGTTCATGCCTATAGTTTTTCAAATAATAGTTGCAGAGGACTTGGAAGCTTTGACTCGCTGGAATCAACTTGCAGAACTATTGTTTGTGAAACTAAATCGCATTGGTAAGCAAATAAGGAAATGCAGAAATCTGATGTTGATGGAAGAAGACTGCGAAACGTTCAGCTGTGTCAACTTTTCTCAGTTGACACGCTCGTCACTCTGCTCTATAGGAAATGAATGGACTTCTGGTTGGTCGTGATGCTTACAGCAGTGGTTCTCAACGTGGGGTCCGGGGACCACCAGGGGTCCTTGAGGGGGTTCCAGGGGGCAAATTGATGAATTGTTAATCTTCAGCATTATTTCATTTACAAGAAGTGAACACAATTAGAGAATGTAGAAGAATGACTGTTTTGATCATAGTTTCTCTGTTATCTCTCTACCTACAATACAGATAGTCATGGAATTCTGGACAAAATCATATCTAACAAATATCTAAAGAATATTCTCAGATTTGGGGTCTGAGAGACAAAATCTCATCAAATGGGGGTCCGTTGCCCTAATGTGGACTAAATTAGGGGTCTTTGATTTGAAAAAGGTTGAGAATCACTGGCTTACAGTGTGAACAAACGGCGACTCATCAGATAGACTGTGAAAAGAAAGAGGTGCAGGGAGTATACAGTGATAGCCGAGGAGCCAGCGATTGTCCACCTCCGAGGGGGGGGGGGAAAGCACGAAGGTAAAACCCCTCGAATGCGACTCTGCGGTCGAGATAGCGCCGAGGCCTCGTCTGACTGGAGATGAAGGAGCTATCGGTCCAGATGGTTTCTGCCGAGCGTCTCCGCGACATCGATACCGCCAGAGATAAGCCGCAGCCCCTCGCCGAGGAGGGAGGAAAACCGCAGCCGTCGACGTCGAGCTGTTGTGATTGGTAATACGGTGCAGCTGTGACCATGAAATCAGGACTTAGCATAATTAGCCACTTTGAAGCGGAGATTTAATACCAAAATCTTCGACAAAATACCGGGGGATCTGGTGCTACTTGATGATAATCTGATATCCAAGCCTCTCGTCTCATGTATTTTCCTTCTTAACAACCGTGCGTTTCTGGGGCCGAGAGACGGGACCTGGGTTCGATTTTTGGAACTGTCTGTTTGCGAGCCAGACAGAAATGCCGCGGTGGAAGACCCTCAATTCCTATTTGTAGGAGGGAGCCCAATATGACACATGCACTTTTTGAAAGAAAAATAAGTCGAGCAAGTATAATATTACAGTGTTATTAGGGTGGCTTTTTTTTTTCCCCCTTGCTGTAAAGACCTCGATATTGGCCCCATACAGCTTTAGCGTTGAGTTGATTTGCAGCGGGCCATATTTGCGTGAGGCCCCTGACAGATGGCATGCAGGTTATAACCTTATTCGGGGGGTGGCAAAACGTTCCTTTCCTTCCTTGGTGTTTGGCTGAAATATTTTTTGCTGAATTGTGACATTTCCTCAGGGCACCAGCAATTTTCAGTTTGTGGAAATGTGAAAATATGAATAAGTTTGAAGTATTACAGAATATACAGTGTGTAATTGTAAGTGAGTATATCAACAATGGCTCAAATTCATACGAAACCCGAAAGAGCAATTGTTTGGGCAAAATGTAGTATCTCTTCTTCCTCGCGGCTCAAACCGGTTTTTAATTTTCAGAAACAGCTGGCCTGGTTTGGCTTTTCTGCTTTTTTTTTTTTGGTGATTGCTTTTTTGCGCTCTCCCTCTCTTTTGGAGGATATCAAGCCGAATTGCTTCAGACAAAGTAATCCCTCTAAACTCGCAACTGGTTGTTTATGCAATATCCCTAAACTGCATCAAAGCTAATTTGGCCGACGGCGACTCTCCGACAACAATGTAAGCTGAGCCCTCGCCCCCGGGGCCGATGATGAGGCCTAAACGGACCAAATCAAGGGGCTCCGCGCTCTGGGCCGAGTTCGCCCCGGGCCTCTCAGCTTTCGCCCCTCAGCTGTTTAATGCCCCTCTTGGAGCGGGCTGGGGGCAAAGCTGCGGCGCGGGGAGGCCCTAATGAAGTGCTTTCAGATGGAAAGGCTTTTCAGGCCTCACAGCAACCCCTTCCACCCCCCTTTCCCTCCCAGAATAAGAGCATTAGCTAAGCCTTGTCCGACCCCCACACCCTCACCACCCTCGTCCTAAACACCAAACTTAGAGGCAGCCGAACCACCCGTCTCAACGCCCCTACCCCCCCTCCCTCCCATTCATTTTCCCCCCTCCAGTGCTGTCCATGTTTAATGAAGCTGTGATATATTTACGGCCGGCCAAATCCCGCTCTAATCCTACCCCTGATAATAACGGCTCAGTAACTGTTTTCCTTAAACATGCTTCACGAGCGCCGGCCAGAGACCCACGGGCCCTGGCTCTGTGGATATTACTCCGTAACCTAATTTGCACTTGCTGTATGTAATGCACACCGATATAAAGAGGGAGGGGAGGTAGCCGCACAGGTCAGTGGCGGGCTGCCGCGTCGGGGGGGGGGGGGGGGGGTCGCTCAGAAAGAAGGGGGTCCTGTTTGCGTCATGAAACGGGCACCTCGAGGGGTTGAGGGGGCAAGGGCAACAGCGGGGTTACCTTCGCTAGTAACGAGGTGTTGCTGGACCTGTTTTTTAGAGTCGAATTACATCAGAGCTCATGAGAGCCATTGTAAACACGAATAAAACGCGCCGGTCTCCAAACCGATATTCGAGAGAAAACAATAATCCTCCTGTACAAAATGACGTAAGCGCATTAAATGCTGTGTTTTGAGAATCATTCTGAAATTTCTACTGGCACAGATAGGGGTAATTTCACATTTTACACGGCGCTATAAACAAAAAGAAGGAGTGGACATAAACGTGTCGCTGCTGCGATGTGTAAGAGTTTCAGATAGCTGTGGGATTTGAGGGTAAGACACCTGATTTAAGGTAAAAGGCCTGATCTAAGGCAAAAGACCTGATTTAAGGCAAAAAAACTGATTAAGTTTTTAAAAATTCTTCTCTCTGACCCACATCTGAGAATATTTTTATTGTTAGATATGATTTGGCCCTGAATTCCATGACTATCTGTACTGAAGGTACAGAGATAACAGTGAAAGACAGTCAAAATAGTCATTGTTCTACATTCTCTAATTGTGATAACTCCATAATGGTGAAGTTTAATAATTCATCAATTTGCTGGGGACCCCCTGGAACCCCCTCAAGGACCCCTGGTGGTACCCGGACCCCACGTTGAGAACCATGGAGCTAAACGACCTGATTCAGGGTACAAGGCCTGATTTAATGTAAAAGACACGATTTAAGCTAAGAGACCTGATTAAAGCTAAAAGGCCTGATTTAAGGAAAAAAAAAACCTGATTAAGTTTAAAAAAAATTAAGAAGAAAAAAACAGATTTAAGGTAAAAGACTTGATTTTAAGCTGAAAGACCTGATTCAAGCTGAAAGACCTGATTCAAGGTAAAAGGCCTAATTTAAGGTAAAAGGCCTGATTTAAGGTAAAAAGGCCCGATTTAAGGTAAAAAGGCCCGATTTAAGATAAACAGGCCTAATTTAAGGTAAAAGGCCTGATTTAAGGTAAAAAAGGCCTGATTTAAGATAAACAGGCCTGATTTAAGCTGAAGGAAGGCAGAAGGGTGGAACAGAAGGTCACTGAGGGTGAAACTTTCACACCTGAGCTGTCACTACAGAGAGAGAGAGAGCGAGCGAGCGGGCGAGCGAGCACACGCCTTCCCTGCCGGTAGTCCGGAGCGCCTGAGGAATCGCAGGTTCCTCTCTGTGGATTGTTGGTTGCCATTTCAGGCACACTGTTTATTTTCACCGTTTCACCCAAGAATTTTAATTTATTTCATCGTTCCTTTCATTTCTCCCCGAGACGTCGGCCGTTGTTTAAGGATACCTCGGGTTCCCCCGGGCAATTACTGTGTCAGGAAGAGTGAGCTTAAACATCTGCAGCCACTGAGGGAGATTTAGCCTCATCCTGAAAGGTCCTCCATCTGAACGAGGGCTCTGTGTAGAGTTATATCCCAGCCACTCATCTCTGTCATCAGATTGGGGGAGATGTGACTTGGCCTGCTGATGGAGTGATGGTAATGTAGCAGGGTTTGTACATTTACTTTAACCTGGTAAAATACTCAAAATGCTGAAAATGATGTTTTCCAAAATCCTGTTGCATTACTGCGTCTCAAACAGTAGCTGAATAGTTCAACAACACTTCATAAACGGCGTTCTTCTACACTTTCTTCGAATCAAAAGAAAAAAAAACCCAATCTTCTTACCTCCCAAATAATTCAGTTTGGCTTTTATCTGCAGAACAACACCTCCCCAGAATACTTTCCGCGGGGCTTTTTTATTTGCCGAGCTAAGGGCCAGGCGGGACCGAGCGTGGATTAGCATTCTTAGCCGAGAAATACCTCCCTATTACCCTTTTACACTGTGACAATTTCAGGGGCGATGCCTTCGGAGTATTTCTTTGTTTAAGCTCTGTGCCTCTCCTATAAGACCGACTCAGCCGAACGCACATGGGCAGTGTCAGCCGTAATTAGCTTTGACAGGGGCATTTAGTGGTTGTAATTCAAATCTAATTCAGAACATCTTAACCCTGAAGTCTGTCAAGACGCTTGAAATGCACTGGAACACTCATGGTCCCAATCAGGTCTGCGTTTGTGTGGCAGCACGCTGATGTGTCAACAAGCCCAGTTAGAAAAACAGGCATAGAAAACTCATTTACAGTGCAGAGCCCCGGATGGGTTCAGTGCGGGAGAAATGTGCGCTGTTTAAATCCTCCCCCAACACACACACACACACAAAAAAAAAAAGAATATAACATAAATACTGAGAAATCTGCTTCAGATTTTGGCCCCTGCCACAATGATTACCTTTAATGCAGGAACCGTCTTGTAGCTCCGTACTCGCGCGCCACCTTTTGAACTCCCCCCCCGCGATACAACAAAACATCTTCGGTTCGGGGGAAAAAGAAAACACACAAAAGTGGAGTTGAAACGGAGGAGGGGGGAGAACGCCACTGACCTTCGGCGGAGGAGGAGGAGGAGAGTCCGGGACCTTGAACGGCACGGAGCGCTGTAATCCTCTTGAACTGCACATGCGGCACTTAGGCTTCCGCGAGGGGAGCGCTTTCCTTTACAGTGAAGGTTGGAGTTTCTGAAATAATTTGCACTTTTGTTTAATGTTCTGTAATCCTAGGCCTCCGCTCCACAGAAGTAACATGCATATATATACACACACACACACACACACACACACGTGCATGCATAGTTTAGTATTACCGCTAAACCTGGGAACGTAGAATGTTCCATTAAAGCCAGGCTACTGTACTTCTATGCAAGTTCGATTTTTTTTGTTTAACTTTGGACACAGGTGCCTAAAAGAAATTATGTTCAGCTTTGCCATAAAATTACCACTGGGTGACATTAGAGCAGTGATTCTCAACCTTTTGCACACATTAGAGCCACCGACCCCCATTTGATGAGATTTTGTCTCTCAGACCCAAATCTGAGAATATTGTTTTTGTCAGATATGATTTTGTCCAGAATTCCATGACTACCTGTATTGTAGGTAGAGAGATAACAGTGAAACTATGATCAAAACAGTCATTCTTCTACATTCTCTAATTGTGTTCACTTCTTGTAAATGAAATAATGGTGAAGTTTAATAATTCATCAATTTTCTGTGGACCCCCTGGAATGCCCTCAAGGACCCCCCGGTGGTCCCCGGACCCCCACGTTGAGAACCGCCGCGTTAGAGTATCTACAGCACTGTGATCTGTAACACGGTTCGAAAGAAAAAAAAAGTCGAAATCTTTATGAAATGAAAAATGTCCAAATGTCAACCCAATCCAATTCTGAAACCAAACGGGCAATTCTTCCCCAAAGTCTTCCTGTCGGTCTGTAATATATGTCCATAAATCTCTAAATCGTCAAGACGTCTGACTCGGGGGGGGCCAGAACACGTGTCCTTTAAAGTGACACTGTCCCTTTCAATTACACCCTGCCGGAGCACAGTGTTGTGCTTGCTGCCAGTGCCATCCTTCACTCGGCCCGGGGGACAAACCCCTCTACCGGACGACCACTTGTAATTTTCTTTACAGTGAAAGCAGTGAGCGGAGATCCGAAGCGGCGAGGGGAAAGCCAGCTGTCCGACGGCATCCATTCAAGCCGGCGTATTTGCATTTCTCCCATAATATAACACTTCTGTTAAGTGACACATGATTGATGATGGGGAGGGAGGTGGCTTTTCTAACCCCTGTAAGTGCTCTAAAAACAAATTAAAGCTTTCATCATGGTAACATGTCTATTACAAGATGTGGTAATAGCCCCTCGTTGTATCAAATTATTTGTGTGTCTAAATAATTTTGAAAAATTAAACTATTAATCATCCCGGAGAGCGCCTGACAAAAGAGCACGCCGAGGGCCCGGTGGAACGTGCTGGGGCCCGCTCACAATACACTTAGAGGTGTTTATGGCTTACTTTGTGAAATGGGTGTAATTGCTTAATTGCTCATCTGTTGGTGGCTGGAATTTTTTTTGGGGGGGGGGGTGGTAGAAGTTACCCTCTGACTTGAGTTTCAGCCGAATTATCCAAAGTAAAACCAAATGTTCCCTTTGAGGTTTTTTTTGTTACTAATTTGAAAACGCGAAGACTTTTCGGGGGCCCGTTTTTTCACGCCGCGCACACACACACACACGGGGCGGGGGGGGGGGGGGCATCACTCAAGCCTGAGGTGGCCGCCCTCCAAGGAAAATGTGTAAAAAAAAAATAAAATAAAGAACAAAACAAAGAGAAGAAAACATCAAAGGGAATAAAACTAATTCGCAAATCAACGTTCCTGAATCAAAGCGGCTGGGGGGGGGGGGGGGGGGGGGCTGGTAATCGCTTTTCACGTTTTTCTCTCGCAAAGATCGATTTCCCTGAACATGCCTTATCCACGGCAACACGGTGTTATGGTACAGTTAAGTAATAGCTAGGGATAGTGGGAGGAGGAGGGAGGAGGAGGAGGAGGAGGGGGGGAAAAAGGAGAGAAAGTTCACACATGGAGGTAAAGTGGAGGTGTCGGCTCTTCATGCTCCAGAAACTCTCTGAGACGTTCGCGGGGGGAAGAGAGAGAGAGAGAGAGAGAGAGAGAGAGCGCGATCCGGCCCCGGCCCCGGCCTACTCTTTTGTTATTAAGCAGGTCCAAGCAAAACACAAAGGGATACTGTGTTTTTTTTTTTTTATATGAGTAATGCATTAACCTGCTCGGGAAAAGTTCACGTTAAAAGTATGGGCTCGGACAGCACAAGATTTATGGCGATGGCTGCCGAAATTATGCTTTTCTTCCCCCCCCGAAAGGCACTTTAATTATGTAATTATTGCCAGCTGCTTTTCATTTGCGGTCGCCGTTAATTAGGGCCCGGGGTCCCCAGTTCAAGTGCTGGGTCTCTCTCTCTCTCTCCCCTCTCTCTCTCTGATAAGTCCAGTTGTCCCGGGGCAGCCGGACCTGAGATGATTAGCCAAATCCTCAGCAAAACTCATTTGTTATTCAAGGTTTTTTTTTTTTTTTTTTTTTTTTTTCTTTTTTGTACCCGGCACCCTCCCGCCAGGCCCGGAGTAAAAGAAACCCCCGGAGCCCAATTTCCTCCCACGTCCCTCCTCTGCTCCCCTTATCCCGCCCCGGCTCATCAGCAACAATTGTCCCTCAAATAAGAAGCGGCGCGATATATCTGTGTTTGCTTTCCTTATTAGGGGCCCCCGAAACGCAGAGAAAACATAGCGAGGGCGGAGAGTCGAGGAGGGCCCCCCCCCCCCCCCCTACCCCGGCCCGGCACCTGATAATCTGAATTAATCTCCTCCGTCCACAGTTTACAGTGGATTCCTTCGACCCCAACAGCGGGGGGGTGGAGGGATGGAAGGGGGTCTAACAGGGGCCCAGAAAGCAGATCTAGCGCTTCCCCCGCTAATTGTCATATTGATATTCAAGGCAGTGTCATATCCGAAGCAGACGAATGAACCGTGGGCCTTTTTTCTCTCCGTCACAACAACGGAGGAGGTTGGGAAAGCAAGTCCGGGTAAAAGCCGAATGATTCCCGAGTGTCCGGATTAACAATCTTGGGTTTTCAGGGGATCAGAAGTTTTTTTGTGTTTTTTTGGCAGCAAAAACCTTGCGTTTGTAATATTTCCGTTTTTGTATTTCTCGCAGTTCAGTGGGCATCGTGTCGGGAGAAGCCAGAGCAGTTCGGTTAGAAACGTGAAACAAAAGGATGATAAAACCTTTAAAATGAAGACTTTCAAGACAAATGTTTTAAATAATGAATCTTACATACATGGCTTAAAGGTCACTGATAAAAGCCACTGACTCAGACTCCTCAAATAACATGACTGATAGAATTTCCTTAGACGTCTTGATGATGATATTGGGAATAATGTGTTTGTAATGCACCATAATGCATTTGAAGTGTTACCAGTATTTTCATGGATTTCCCGATGTCAAATATTAGAGTTGATTAGTAGGGCTGTGGAAAAAAATCGATACAGCTGAGTATTGCAATATTTTTTTTCCATGATACTGTATCGATTTTCCAGCCCCTCGTATCGATACATTGAAAAAAAATTATTCATGTTTTAAACGGATTTAAAATGTCCTTAAATTTCCCTCAAATCCCTTTGATTTAAATAGTTTTGACTCAATTCGTCCACTTACTTATCAATATAATGTGATGTACATATTAGACTACCCAGGTGGTACACAGCAAGTTGTATTTTTAAATTTTCAGTAAATTATGTAGAGTATTGCAATGTATCACAATATGTATTGTATCGCAATGTATCGTGATACAATCATATCGTGACCTATGTATCGTGATACGTATCGTATTGTGATTAGATACTTTAATGATGACTGGGGTAGTAATTGTAGTAATAGGATACAGCAAAGAATAATTGGATAGTAATAGAGCAAAAAGGGGGTTATAAACATACGCACATATAAACATAAACATAGCATCCTGATTATAATGGAACAATACACAGATTGTGAAATGTCATCATAAGGGAGTTAAACAATTTGTTATCCAAAGTCTTAAAATATTTGATTTCTGTTGAAGGTGTCAGGTATATGACCCCATAACCCACACACTAATAACACACACACACACACACTTGAGAGAACACATCATAATCTGTTAGCACTTACTAGCAGCCGCCACCATGCAGTGGGCTGTGAATTACAGTCATTAAAATGAAGCA